>NC_056735.1:830036563-830154063 GCF_019279795.1 Protopterus annectens
AAATTTTCTGTGTTCCATCCATAGATACAAGATGCACTTGAATATGGATAGGGATAAACTTTGTTTTATGTGTATGGGGATCTGTTCTAGAGCACCAGTATCCTCTGTGAGATATAACTCGTATGAAACTGACAGACTGGCAATGAATGCATCAAGGACATAAAATGCAATGCTAAAAGATAACTCAGGCAAACTCCAAGGCTGAGGAAGAACAACTCATCCAAAAACTTAAAGCACTTTAATACATAAAAAACAAAACCGTACAGTACCGTAATTCTTCTGTGAATTTAGTGACCAATAAAAGAGGTGGTGATTTTAAAAACCTAACTGAGAAGAAAGAGCAAGAATGGATTGTACTCCTTAATGCAGATAGGTTCCCTGGTATGAATGAAAGTGTTTCCCTGAAACCTATATTCAGAGCTCATCCACTTTTGCACTAATTTTATTTATTTTTATTTATTATTGGAATATATGCATGTATTTTTATTTTCATTTTTTTTATTTGAGAGAAGAATGAACTAGGTGTTATAGGATGCTTAGGGAGAGTATCTTGTTATACCACATATTGTTTATAGATTGATTAATTAGTAGAAGTTGGCGATTGTTACTTTGTATTTAAATAGGTAGTGACGTATCACATTGTTAGGTCTGAAAAAACTGTCTTATGACTGTGAAAGCACTTACTAACTGTTATTAATTTTATTGTGGTATGCTTTTGTGTGTTATGTATTAAAGTTTTTTTAAGTTTTTTGATGAGTTGTTCATCCTCTGTGAGATATACCTGTCCATCCAAATCATACCGTTGTTGTTGCAGAAGCAGTTTAGATCACTAGGCCTAGTATTTCTGATGCCATTTGACTGGCTGATGTGCAGTCAGTCTATTAGTAATGGATTGTTGGATGTCTTATATGCCAGACATAATTCACCTCGTAGCAGTTTGTAGGATTTCAAGTATAGTGAAAGGGCTTTCAAGTCAGTCTATGTAGGACATGTTGTTTAGGCCTTGTATCCTTTAAGTAAGGCATCTTTCCAGGCATTCCAGTTGTTGTATCTGTCACAAGAAACACATGCCAAATAAGGCAATACACTTAGTGATTAGCTTAATAAGGGCTGTGTAAAGGGGGGCAATGACATCCCTAGATCTAGACACAATCCCTTTGTGTATAAGTTGTACAGTATGGACGGTCTTTCTTAAGCAATGGACACGTTTGTCAAATGTTAGGTCACTGCCCACATAACTTCCCAAATCCCTATCAACTGCATCAATTCCTGGGGGCATATTTTTAATGTTGCAGTTCCCTAAGATAAATGACTTCCAAAATAATACAATAATGCAGTTTTTGGCACATAATTCCAGCCCATGATTTTGGCACTAGTTATTTATTTGGTACAAACTTTCCTGCAGGATGACTAAGTCATTTGGAGATTCAATGACTGCTTCAAGCTTACAGTCATCTCCAAAAAAATTTCCAGCTGAAGTTAATCCTTACCTATGTGTGAAGTACTACATGAAAACGTAAGTATTCATATTCTTTCATACGTTTTCAAGTACATGAACATGCCGATGTGCAAGCATACTTGAAGTATTTAAGGTATGAAGCATGCAGCACAGCTTTTAGTATTAACTTTTAGGAAATAGTAAGAATTTAATGTTTTGTCTAGGGATATAATTATATGGGCACTGTTGTTTTTTTAAAGAGTGGAAAGAGGAAGACAGGAAATATTGTAAGAGGGGAGACATAATAAAGAGGGAAACATAGAAGGAAAACAAGAGGATTGTACTGGAGGAGGTAGGAGAGGAGGGTTACTATGTTTTTCATGGGAGGATAGACCCCCTGTTTTGAATTTTTTTTCTTTTAAGTAACAGGATAGTTTGTGTAAGAAGTAGGTTAGAGAGTATAGGAGATAGGATTAGGAAAGGAGGGGTGTAAATCATTGTTGAGCTCAGGAGGAACTCCTGGTCTACGAGACCTCAACTTTCTCCCCTGCCTGATGATGTTGCAATGGAGGGCCTTGATGTTGATGAGGCAGGGGACTATGGTAGTGTGGTGGTCAGCACCAAATGAGGCAGTGAATCTTTAACCTGCTGACAAGCATCATGCACTGTCTGAAGGTGTCTTTCCACTACCTACTCCACCACTTCCTCATCTATGTCCCAAAGCCACTAGTCTGTGAGGCTTGCTAGGCTACCATATGCTGAGGTGCTTGTGGGGCTGGTGCCATTGCCCCGACCCAGTGAGAATGTCTCTGGATGGACAGAGGTTGAACACTGCCTGATCTGGGAGGAACATGTTTTTTGGCTGATCCTAAGGACTCTGGATCTATGAAAAAATGAACAGAAATGGGACAGAAAGAAAATAAAGTAGGACAAAGTAATGCATAATTAAAAATAAGAAAAACAAGCGAGGGAAAGTAGAGAGACAAAAAAGAAATTGAGATAATAAATTCATCCATAATGTATTACAGCAGTACAATCATTATTAACATTTATTTTATTAAAACCTTATTCAAATGAATGAAAATCTGGGAAATGGTTCCGTAAACATGGAAAAAGTCAGTATATTGTTATGAAGTGGTAGCGATTTTCACTTTGCTGTCTACTCATAAAATTGAAAACACCACACAAACTAATAACATAAAATAGAAAAAGACGGATAAAACCGGACCAGTGAACACTTTATTGAACCGGATTGAGCGCTTTCATCAATATCTTTGACTTCATCAGAATAAAAGACAGTTAGATACACACAATATTTAAATACTTTTCCAATCACATGATGTTAATTAACTGATGTTATTAACAATTTAAAAGAGCCATTACCTAAAACATATTCCCTCCGTAAAGTTTTCTTTTTGTAACAGTTTAAAAACATTTCATTTATCACAACAGATATCCAAATAATAACTCAAAAAGCAATCTCAGACTTAATTTTAACACACTATTGATGGAAATTGTCTAATTTAGGCTAGGGGAACTATAGTGTTGTACTAACTACCATCTTAGTTCTTTGCAGTCTACTCATATTAATCATACATGCTAGTGTAACATAAAAAATGGAAATACATGATGCAGTTTTGTACTGAAAGCACTCTACTTCTTCTACCATCATTGTTTATAAAGTACCTCTGCATTTATAGTTAGGAAAAAAAAACAGAAAATACATCATTGATTACTTAAAAAAAAGATTATGTACTTAGATAATGATAGATCAATGTTGTTTGATTTTCATCTGGTTCAACTATGGGTTGTCAGATCCAATTTGATTCGACCTTGCAACTGATTTGGAAGCTTCTCTGTTCCAGGGCTCTGTCTCCTGCCTATAATTCCCACCACTTCACCTTAATACCTCATATGGCGTTTGCCTCAGTAAAATAATTCATAGCAAATACATTCAAGACTAAACCTAGCATGCAGATTAAAAAGGTAGAATCTGAAGGCAAACAGTTAAGACTGCTCACAGACAGGGTGTGCAAGAAAACTACCTGGTCTCTAGAAGCTCATATGTGTCAATTTGGAAGGGGGCAGGAGCGAGATAGGTTGAACCACCAGAAAATCAGACAACATGGATTGATTGTTATAATGAGTGCATAACTTTCTTATCCAGTGTTGTCTATTTTCATATGAGTCAGCCATGAGACAGCTTCCCAAGCTATGTTACCTGGGAGATATCAAGGAAGGACATTCCTATTAATGGTGGAACCAATGGAAGACCATGATCTTGACTGTACACCCAGCTTGTAATGAGAGAAAAAAGGAGGAACTATTGACCAAGTTGCCACAGCACAGATATCAATAGTTAGTCTACTAGTTAAGTCTGTTGATGTGGTCATTGCCCTTCTGGAGTGAGCTTTAGGATAAGACTGTAGAGACAAGCCCTTTTTATTTTTGACAAACAAAATGCAATCTGATAACCATCTGGAAAGAGTAACCTTAGCAACTACTTTGTCTAATTTGAGTTTTGAGAAAACAACAAACAATTGATCCAGTGTTCTGAATTCCTTGATCCTATGAGGATAGAACTTGTGTTGATGATGAGCATCCAGCATATATAAAGTGTATTCACCTTTGAGAATTTGAGGATTGGTTCCACTACACTGGGGTCCTTCCATGCCTGTTAAGCCATATGGCCAATGAGTGTGTCAGCGAGTGGTACCACCAAGGACAATGCTGGGTCACAGGCAAAGATTTCCAGGAACATGGACTCAGCTGGAGGTGGATTCTCTGTGGACTACCCCCCTCTCTGCTATATATAATTCAAGAATCTCAGCAAAGGTGATGTCTTCCAAGGGAGATCTAGGGGAGCCTTCACCTTCATTCAAGTATGTGTCTTCAATGAAAGACTCTGGAGATGAGTCTATGTACTTCTATTTGCACATCTGTTTCTTATGAAGTGGTTCTGTTGGAATATCAGAAGATTCTAAATCAGACTGGGAGCTAATGTAGCCTGCAACCTTGGAAGCCTCAGGTATTGATTGTCCCTGTCTGACAGACTGAAGGAAAGAAGAAACACAATCCTGCCAGGATGTGGATGGAACCAAGATGGATGTAAGTGCCTTTTCGCATGGAATCAATAAGACCTTCTCAAAAGCCTTGAAGACCAAAGTTACTATCAGATCCATAGGCTTCCTCCGATCCACAGACATAAAAGATACTTCAGGGTGATGGACCTTGACTCCTAAGCTGATCTCAGATCTAAACTATCAAGTGCCAAGGCCCCAAGAGGGAGGAACATTACTGACAACTTCAGTGTCGACCCATACCCTCAAATCCCAGAACCAAAGTTTCAGTACCAGGTCTCTTCTGCATCTGAACATATCAGAGTCAAAAAAAGAAGGGATGATGTCAGAGTTAAAGTAAATCAAACTGTAGGCTCTGACAAAAGCAACCCATTGTGCATGTCAGATCCAAGGTAGTCAGTTCTGAAGGGCAGACCAGGATCAGAGAAAAGAAGAAGAGGCATATTTGGGGTAAGACTTAGTAGGTTGCCAGGGAGCGGCACCAAGAGATCTTGAAGAAACTTCCACATTATACTATCAATGTCTTGTTCAGTTAGACTTCTGGATGATGGGGTAGTAAAAGGCATCAAATACCTTCACTCCTGAAGTATTAGGTAATGTAACTTCAGACTCACTGGATCTGGAAAGAAACAAGACGAATGAGGTGAGAGATGGACCAAAGAAATTGCTGGTTCTGACTCTCTAGGATTTTTCAGATCTGGCCTAGTTGTCACAGTTGGATCTGGGGAACACTTCCTTGATTCCACAGAATCCTCTTTGCCTAACTCAGTCTTGTGTTTATCCTACTCCTTTTCTTTTTGCTTGTATTTGGGTCTGCTCTTACCTTGTCTATTGGCTTGAGAAGTAGAAGCAGAGGAGGAAGTATCAGTTAGAAACTGAAGACCCTGTCTGTAAAGAGAGAAGGCCCTTAACTATCAACTTCTCTCTCCTAGTCTATAGTACTCTGGAACTAAAGGAAGCACAAGCTTGACATTGGAAATCAAGGTGGACAGCACACACACACACACACACACACACACACACACACACACACACACACACACACACACACACACACACACACACGTGTGTGTAATGTATGGGGACCCTGGGGAGGGAGTATGTGTCCACATTCAGTACCATTTTTAATTCTCCGGCTATCAGACATTCTTACTTTAAAGATTATAACTACTAGAAAAGTAAAAATTTGCTACCAAAAAATTACTATCAGAAACACACTTGATGCTATGTTTTGCTATAAAATTTACTACAAAAACATACTAGACTATGCACTAAGCCTGCAATATATAAAACACATACCAAATGTTACAGCTATAGAAACAACTGCTATCTATCAATCTAACTATTCAAACTACGTTTAGCAGCAAACTAATCTTATCAAAAATACACACTAAACACATTAAGTCTAAAACTAAATTAGAGAGATAAATCTCTCAGCAGGGAAAGGAAAGAAAGGGAGATTTAACCAAAGGATATATCATGAGGAGCCCTCATAGAATGGCAAATGAGATCTGAAGTACTAAGGTGGAGTTGAGGGAATTGTGGGTAGGAGATGAATGAGAGCCCAGGAACTGAGAAGCTTCAGAATCGCTGCTGAGGTCAGATTCAAGTGGATCTAACGAGCCATGGTTGAATCAGATGAAAATAGACAACACAGAATCTTATGTTTTAAAATTAAATACTTTTTTGGCATGCTCACTAACAACGTCCTGTTCTCCTGGGCTTGATTACAGGTAATCTCTTCTGCTGCATAGAGAACTTGTACAGGATTGTTATCTAAGTATCTCACGTTTATTCTACAATACTTCTAACATTATTACATTCACCATTCAGCAAAGCATTGAAGTTATTTTTGCACTTGCTTGAGATGTGGGCTTAATTTTGTGCACATTGCTATTGAAGTTAATTTGTTGCTTTCATTTATTTAGCAGGAAAACAGTAAACCACAGAAATTCGTACTTTAATTGTATCTAATCCATCTGTGCTAATCAATATTTCTTGTTCAGTCCAACTTAAACTACAAGGACTGCATGACTACCTTACAATTGTTACATTTTATGTCTCTGTATGGCTTGTGTATTTGGGGGATGGGTATTTTATGCAATTTGTTTATATAATTCATTTGTAGTTCCTACTTTTTATTATGCCTTACATACCCTACTTACTGTTTAAGAGAAAAGCATCCTCATGGCAGCCCTTAGGACTTACAGCAAACACCTTTTGGAAAACGAGCAAAAAAAAAAAAAAAGCTGAGAGGGCAGAAGCCTGGAAGCTGGAACCAAGTAGTTATGGATATAAATACTGTTGGTGGAAGGAACTGCACATTAACACAGTGCAAGAAGAGGGTCAATGATTTGGTATATACGCTGGTTCAAAGGCAAGGCAGTGCTGTGGGGGGGGGGTGCTCTTACACTTTTTCCTTTAACAGCCAATGAGGAATGCCTCCTCTCCATTCTTGGGGATGACTGTGACACAGATGACGATGGCATTGGCATAATCAGAGGTGGTGTGGACACTGGCTATTACCTACATCTGCAGCATTAACATACATCTTATCAGGAAGGTTGGTTTGACAACCATAACATATTTATGCAGAGAACTGAGCATTGAAATGGAATGATCACATGTAACACATCACAATTACTATTAGCAAGTAACCCTCCACTTCAGCACATAATGACACTGAACAGAGTGTGTATGCTAAATGTCTTCAAAATCTCCTTTCACAGGATACAGAAGTGTACACCAGTATCTGAGTAGTCATGTATTCAATTAATTCTTTATAGGGTCAGAAACAAACAGTTCCACTATGCCAATAAATTGTGAGGATATCAGCAGCAGAATGGCTAATAACGATAACATAGTTATAATTATGAGGTAACCTAAGGAAAGTAGCATGCAGTTCACAAATTTAGTGGCAGGATCATGCACCCCACATCACGTTAGCAACTGTGAAGTATGTGACACTGGATTGAATTAATTGATGATATTACACTACATGTTGTACAGGGAGAAAATCCACACACCTCTACAACAGTATCGCCAAACTCACCGGAACACCTTCTGTGCGATGACAAAAATTCAGAGATAACAATATCCACAATGACACCTTTACAAAATGGTGTCGGGCACAGGCATATGTCATAGCTACCCCAGGAAACACGGAAATCATTGGCTTCCCAGCAGCAAATATGTCAAAGCTTAGTGTGATGCCACAGGGCTAGCCGGTGTTTATCATAGACTTGCACTGCAAATTACATCCATCTAAGCAAGAACAACTGAGGAAACTCGAGATTAACATGGCTAGGCTTATACGGGCTCTATGGATGCTAGTCTAGTAACCTCATATGAACATATGAATCATAGAGAGTCAGAACTGGTTATGGTACTCCAGACAGTATGGAAGGATCTCTAGTACCTCATGGAAATGGAATTTAGTAAGGATAAAGCCACAATCACATTGATCTATACTATGGTGACACACCAAGCATCCATGTCTGCCTCCATTTGTACACTGGTGAGGATGTACCAAACTCAAATAGAAGTTAGATTTGGAAGGGTCAGAGGATAGCTACTATCTAGACATATGGAGGCATATTACATCATCCTGCAAGTGCTTCTCAAGAAGGTATTGGAAATGGAAGGAGAAGCATGCACAACCGATTTCATCCAGGTCAATACAATCTTTCATTCAAGGTCCCCGTCCCACAGCACTGTGATAGTAATGTTTGTAGAATCACCTGCATCAAGTAGGTCATGACATTTCAACAAGTCACCAGCCAGCTCACATGGTAGCCATTCTCAAGATCACATGCACCTTCACCTACTCTATCTTTTGGAAATGTCATGTAAGGCACATTTGACCTTGATGTACTGTGATTCAGGTTAGACATTTTAGGTACTTACAATCTGACATTTGCACAAAGATATCAATGTTTAACTTGAATGGCAATGAGTTATTAAATAAGTTTAAAAAATGAAAAAGGCAGAATATGCAAGCACAAATTGTAAACCACTATTAAGATACATTGCATACATTCCATTTCTATAACAGCATTCCTTACAATTAAAGGAAGCAACTGGAAAGAAAGCTGTGCATCATAACATTCAGACTATACTGATTTACACCATTAATGGTTTATCTATTATCAATCAATATTACAGCTGACAATTGCAATTAACATAAAACCAGTTCCACACACTATTAAGAGAAACACTCCTTAAAAAACAAAAAATGCGAGTATCCTGCCATGTAAAAAAGTACTTTTGCCACCTTCCCCATCAACATTGTACAAATGAGTTTCTGAGGTCACATCTTATTGTGTTATGAAATAATATGATGTGCAGTATTTTAACAGAGAAGAATAAGACATTTCAGATATGTAATAGTTAAAAGAGTAAACATTTCAAAATAAAAAAATGTGATAAATTTGTTATTCAATTGCAAGATATGAATTCATGTCAAACACTTTAATAAAACTTTTTTATTAAATGTAGTTTCAGTATGTGCATAACGAAGTAAACCACCTAAGCAGAATGCATTGTGCAAAATAGTTAAAAATGAAATTACTCCTTATTTGATGCCTTATGATATCACTGAAGGGGTATCAGTGGGCACTCAAGACATGACTTTTATAAACAATGTCAGTTCCTGTTCTGAAATCAAAAATAATTATTTAAAGATAAGTTGGAATGTCTGATGAACAGTGACATGAACAATAAACACACAGCATAGCCCTCACATAGCACTGCATGCATTTATTATGCTATATGTGTTTTGCAAGAAAGGAAACACCAACCATAGTTCTCAACTAGATGCTGCATCTTTACCTGTGCAGCCATATGCCAACCACAAGCCTGCCGCATGGCGTTCCTTATTACTGCTGCTAGTTGGTCACCACTAGTCATAGTAGAATTGATCTGGGAGCTCCAGTAATAGTATGGGTCACTTCACCACCAGACCAGTGTATGACCATGTTATACAGAATGCAAAACATTCTAAGCATCCTTAATGCAGTAGCTGAGTCATAGTGTAGGGCACCCCAGACACATCCTGGTACTTTAATCATCTTTCCAACATGCAAAATACTCTCTTGATAACAATACCAGTCTGTGACAAGGCTGTGTTAAAATTATCTTCTGTTCTATGGCTCCACTAGGATTTCTCACTGGTGTGATCACCCATGGCTCCAGTGGATATAAAGTAGCCTCTGAAAGGAAAAAAAGGGAGAGAAAAGGAGAAAAAGGGGAAGAGACAAAACAAAGAAAAAGTGGTTTAATATTAACCAATACATTTTACCATTAATAACCAAAAAAAAAAATAATAATTTACCAGCAAGATGACTAGTGAGCATCCTATCATGCAGGAAGAGGTGTCAGAGTAGGCTAGTGTGCCAGATATGGGAATTATTTGCACTGCAAGGATGCAGGGCACACATATTGGTGATGCACCTTCATGCTTCACACACTACCTGGCATGTGATGGAATAGTAGCCTATCCTGTTGCATTCATCCCGTGGATCAGATGGGGTCCTAATTGCAACATGGGTTCAATCTATCGCACCAAGCACCTAATGAAATGTGCCACCCCATAAAAGGCATTTATAGTCTGGGCTTGTTTCTATTATCAAAATTCTGAGTTATTCTTTATTGAAATCTCTACCTTATTGGCTGGCGAGCACTGCTGGGCAAAAGTGGTTTTGGCTCGACCATGATAAGCTGATCACACCAGTAGAAGCAAGGCTAGCAGCAATGGAATGCACCTCAGAGATTGCAAAGTAAGTAAAAGAACAATTTCACCATTTATAACTTATCTGCAGACAGCGTCGAAATGCATCAGATGACTGTGAATCACAAACTGGTCGGAGAAAGACTTTTTAGCGTATATGCCTTTACATCTTTTATGATTTATATCTCATTAGTTAATTTGCTTAAGTTTATTCATGGCTATCGTGCATTAGCATTAAAAACCTGCATGAATTGTTCCTTTGCTAGATGTAGTTCCAGAAAGAAACACAGGCAGGGGGATTCAGAAATCTTAAACGGTAATTTTCCACTATATGCCTATCACTCCATAAATTTTAAATTCAGTAAGTGCTGTGTAGTGGCACACTCTCCTGCGCAAACATGGTAAATACCATGACATGCAAATTACAATATAAGCAGCTGAATTCCATGCTAATCAACCAATCCTACATGGTGGAGGTATTCAACAAGCTATAAATCAACCATATAGACTCTGAAGTGTTTTTTCCTGTGAATTCCAAAACTTTTCGAATACAGCCACAGAAAGGAGTCTACAAAGACAGAATGTTATGGGCTGCTGCTGCTTTGATTCATTTGTATGTGTTACATGCTGAAACCAATGCTGCTGCTGACAATAGGCCTAGGTCAAGATGGTGATGAGTTTTCAGGCCCAGTTTACCTTTTCAGAACTTACATAATGTGGAAATTGTAGAGCACTACATAATGGATAGGGTCACTCACACTGCTGGAACTCTATGACCTCTGTCATCCTCAGCTCAGAGCCAGAGCCAACCAAGGAGAGCTCATCCCAGTGAAGACAAAGGTATGTGTAGGACTTAGAATGTTAGCTGCAGGTACCTTTCAGAGACCAAAAGGGGAGATGATGGGGGTGTCACAAGCATCAGCATCCATTATCTTCCACCAGTTCCTGAATGCTATGCTCCAAAATTCCAGTGACTACATATATTTTCCCAGGAGGTCTGAGGAAAGGGCCAGAAATATGCAAGAATTTTTCTAAGTAGCACACTACCCTGAAGGACCGAGGGCCATAGATTGCACACATATAGAAATTAAAGCACCACCCGGGAAAGAGGATACCCAAACAGGAAGGACTACCATTCTATCAACTGCCAAATTGTGTGTAATGCCAAATGATTAATCTTGCATATGTGTGCTGGCAACCCTGGCAGCTGCATGACTCACATATCTGGTACACCTCCCAGCTGTACCAGATTTTTGCTAGGGGGCTTATCCCACAGGGTCATTTACTAGGGGATGCAGGCTATGCACTGGAACCATGGCTGATGATATCCATCAGAAATGCACACACACACACACACACACACACACACACACACACACACACACACACACACACATGCACACACACAAGAATGCCATAATGAGGCACATGCTCAAACCAGAAATATCATAGAGTGTATGTTTAGACTGCTGAAGCCACTGTTTTGGCAGCTAGCTACAGCCTGGGGAGCCCTGCAGTACAATCTAAAGAAATGCACAGAAATAGTCACAATGTGCTCCACGCTACACAACATAATCATGAGAAAACAGCTTCAGAAGGCTCAGCAAGGGGAAGGGGCACACATCCCACCATGGACACCACAGCCATAGGCAGATGAGGAGTAAGATGGGGATCTACCAGCTTCTGTGGATGTACGTATTTGTAGGCATGCTTAGTATGCCCTTGCATTGGCTAAGAGACAACAGATAGCACTCACCACCTAAGGGCCTAAAACATTTCTCCTGGTCACATACATATAGTAACATTGATGCCAGGCAACTCATATAAACTTTATCTCTCCATGTATTGGCTGTTTACTGCTTGCATCAAACAGAGTCAGCCTCAGCCCTGAACTAAAACTGTGGCAACTGCTGCATTTACAAGGTAAGTTCTGAACCTGGAGTGTATTGTTTAATAATATGAATGCATAGCATATCCTTATATTTCATTACTTGGTCCAGTAAGCAAGTAAAATGTGGGAGATTTGTACAGAAAGTACCTTAACATGTGATAGCAGAACCTTATTTGGTTTTTATGTGTCCATTACTAAGTAGTAGTAGTAGTAGTAGTACTACAAGTAGCAGGCCTCAGGCATCAAAGATTCACGCAGTCATGTCTCTCAAACGTACTGGTGATCACTGCTTACCTCAGCTTAGCACCATACATTTCTACTGGAAAATCATTAAAGAGAGAAGTTTGAAAGTAATGACACACATTGCAGTTTTTGACTTCACAGCCATCACAAGATCATTCTCTATAAAGCTGGGAAATTTGATGCTGTCAGCTGTCTAGCTTTCCAAAGTCAATATATGTCAAAGGTACAATTAACAGTTCAACACCACAAATGTAGATATACTAAGCACTAAGTTAGCTGTGCAACCTGAGCATCAGACACAAAGCTTGTGTATCTCTGAATCCAAGAGATAGAAAACAGGGATATGGCACATTTATCACCACTTGCACTGGATGTTGTGCATGTTCGTGTGTGTGTGTGGGGGGGGTGTCAGGTAGCCTAGGCTGACACAATAGGTCAGTGTGTGTGTGTGAATAAGAAAGACAAACAGGCAGACAGTTGGATACACCAACAAATGACCTGTGAGACAAAATGAGTAACTGTAGTGTATTACAGGTGACATTTGTGTGTGAGTGTCTGCATGAAGACAGACAAGCACTGTGCTGGCTCTACATCCTGGTATGCCAGACAGATGTGAGGTGGCAGTTCATCATTGTCATCCCCGACCAAGAGAACTGGCTTTTCTAGGAGTTGCACTGGCATGTCCATGCCCATGCCTATGGTCAGATGCAGTGCGGCTACCTGAACATGATTGAGGTCTGCTAGATGAGCTTTCTTCATGGGGATGCTCAGGACCATGACTCCATGGACTGCCATGTGTGGGTGTGAACAGCACCCTCACTGATGGAGCAGTGGAAGTGATTGGGCATGGCTAAGTTGGCTAACAGCAGATGATGTGGCTGATCTGCACCCATGAGGATACTGCTCCCCTCCCAGCAGATGTTGCATCACAGATAATGCTTGTTCCATGGCAGACACCACAGACGGGTCTATATTATAACATCGAAGTTCTCTAACATCGAATGTTATAATATCGAACCCATAATGTTGAACGCTGAAAAATCCGCAGTAGTGGTAAGATGCTATCCGGTTCGATTCTCAACTAGAGCGTCTTCTGCGTGGAGACATACGTGAATGGGTGTACCTTCGTTGAAGGTTGCGCATCAGGGCTGGCAACTCGGCACATAATAATCAACTGCCACTCATTAGCGGACCAGAGTTCTGCTGTGGCGACCCCTAACCAGGAAAAGCCAAAAGACACAACAACAACAACAACAATGTTGAACGCTGAAAACAGTGAAGGTGCAGGACATCTATTTCTTTCCCAGGGAAAGAATTCGGTGGGCTGTTGCTGTGGCTTCACTGTTTTCAGCATTTGATATGTTGGAGCATTACGGGTCAGGTTCAGGTAAGTGTGCGATTGTGTGTAGGTTAGGGTTAGGGGGCAGGTTAGGTGAGTTAGGGTTAGGGAGCGGGTCAGGTAAGTGTGCGGTTGTGTGCACATTAGTGTTAGGGCGCGGGTTCAGGTAAGTGTGCGATTTTGTGTAGGTTAGGGTTGGGGTGGGTTAGGTGAGTTAGGGTTAGGGCACAGGTCATATAAGTGTGCGATTGTGTGTGGGTGAGAGTTAGGGTGCAGGTTGGGTGAGTTAGGGTTAGGGCGTGGGTGAGGTGAGTGTGCGATAGTGATGGACCTTAGGGTTAGGGTTGGGTTAAGGTAAGTAGATAGCTAGTACTGTATGCAAAGTTTAGTTTAGGTGTAGGCTTTTAAGTGTATGTGTGTGGATGGCTGTTTTTTGTGTATGTTTGTGCTGTGTGTATGTTTCTTGGAATAGCAAATTTTTTCCCTGGAAAAAAAATTGCTATTCTGACTGTTCAAGGTTTTCACACTTCATAGTTTAGGGTTTGATATAATAACTTTCGATGTTAGAGAACTTCGATGTTATGATATAGACACCCACGGACACCCCTCATTCCAACGTGTCATTCATCTGACCCATTGGATTTGCAATACGGTGAAGGCAGTCACACATGTCAGACTGTGCCGCAGAAATACCTCACTAAAAGAATCACAGGCCTTAAGCAGATGCCTTATGCTGACCGCCTTAAAAAAACTCCAGCTCTATACTCTGTCACATATCGTCTACTCTGAGGTGATCACTGCTTAACATACAAGGCCATGTCAAACCCAGAGCTGTTGGACATGCTACACTTAAAGAAATCCCAATCCCTCAGAGCCACATTCTCCAGGAATCTAAACCATGTCATCACAATAAACAAAACATGCTGGAGGGATAGGTTCCTGTCCCAGAGACTCCCCGGACTCTGGAATAGACTACCCATACATATCAAGCAGAGTGCCTTTTTGGCCCTCTTCAAAAGGAACCTTGATGATTGGATGGGAGAAAGGAAATTCACCCCAGGGATCACGTCAGTCGATCTGCTAGACAGGGGTCCAGGGAAGTAAATAGTGTGTGAAGAAATAGCCAGGGAATTGTTATGGCTAGGCTTGTGTAGGCCCTATGGCCGATAGCCTAGTACCACCTATGAACCTATGATGGGCCTAAACATATGCTGAGTCATATGGGAAGAGATACCTGAAACAGGTGGAGGAAGGATTGCAGGCCCCCTCTGAGCACCATCCTGCGTGGTACCTCACCCACACTTTGGCTATGGCCAGACTCAACAGGCACTGAATCCACAGTAGCCACACTTCCCTGATCAATGGCCTTGCCTTCCATCTCTCCAATATCTGCAGCCTCATTGGAATTGGTAGGCATAGGCCTAATGGACTGGGTCTGATGGAATTGAAGGGGATGGCTAGATGTCAACTTTAGTGTCAGGTTCAACCTTTGCATCCACTGACTGGGCCTCAATTTGGCCACCACCATCATCAGAGTCTGCTGATACACAGACATCAGGTGGCATAGGGCCCACACTCCCACTGTCATGATCACCTGTGATAAAAAAGCAAAACACATGAATACATTAATTACCTACACTACTATACTGAAATGTATGCTAACAAAGTAACAGTGATACCACTATTGCAGACAGTACAGCAGTGCATGCAACAGGCCTGGCATCAACTGCATGCACTACAATATTTCTTTAAATTGTTCAGCAGTGCAGACATTAAAATGTTTGGCTTACCATCTGCAGATAACACTCTCCTCTGTAACCTAGATGGTCCTGGAAGAAGCTAAGCAGGAGGTAAGAGCAACATCATCACAATTAACAGTAACACAGGAGTAATACTTTTTACCCCTTTATATGTCAATTAAATATACCTTCAACAAGAATGTGGCTGTCAACTCAAACCTAAGGTAATAACTGTAGCAATCTTTAACCCCCCCCCACCACAAAAAAATGGGTCTATATTAGATGAGCGAAAGTTCATCTTAGTGAATGCTCACATGAGCAAAAATCCAGGAACTCAAAACTGCAATTGTGGGGGGCTGCACCCCCGCTAAATATATATTCCAACTCCGAGATCACACTACAGTGAGGAAAGTGCAAATATTCCCATCTTCACTGTACCACAATTTCACAATTGTGGTTTCGAGTTCCGCAATTTTCGCTCATGTGAGTGTTCACTAAGATGAACTTTCGTTCATCTAATATAGATCCCCAAAAAAAACATGTGACACAGAAGCAAAGTATGATTGCAATTGTTTTACTGTACAACAGTATTCAAATGTTGAGATATGAAAGCCTACCTGGAAGGGCCTCTTGGGATATGCTTGTTGTCTCAGGCACTGTTGTTCCCACTTCCAGGACATGCTGTACTGAACTCTCATGTAAGCTATCTAGATCTCTGGAATTGGCCAGGAACTCCTGTTTCGGTGTTAGTGGTGGTTCCCTCCACTTATAACCATCTGGTCACAGCCCACAGCAGCTGCACTCCAATGTGCAGATGTCATCATGTCAGTGGCCATGTGGCACACCTGCTCATATGTCCTGCCATGGCCAATCATGGCATTCAGATTAGCAACTACTTTTTGCCAACTTTGCATCTGATGTACTATATCTCTACATCCCCTTTCAAGCAGAAAAGTAGCATGTTGCATAAAGGCATCCACAATGATCTGATTCTCAGCATCGGTGAAGGGGTTCTCTGAGGATTGACACACCTGGGTGACATACTCCTAGGTGTCATAAAAGACAATAGAAGGATAATGCACATAAGTATCACATAGGTACTGTATAATTGATTTCAGATAAAACAGAAAAGTAAGCCACTCAGTATTACCCCTATAGAAACATACAACCCGTCTTCAAATGTGAAATATGAACAATAGGCAGGATTCAAACAAAGGAGATTAACAAGAACAACATATCCTTGTTTGTGCCATAACAGTAACTCACCTCCTCCCCCAGAAAAGAACGGTCTATCCTTGTTTGTGCCACATACACTAAATGTCTGAACATTTGGTTCCTCTCGTACCAAGTAGGATTACTATTGCAGCAACACATCATCAGTAAGGTAAAACTAACCTGTCTCACAATGGTCTAAACCCAGCTCAAGTTCCCTATTATTGGTTGAACAATCCAATGCTTGGTAAATTCGGCTTCACAATGGCAGGAAGAGTCGATATTGAAGGATCAAAAAGGGACGTCACTATGAACGTTTGGCTTCCTCAAGCCAGTTATCCCTGTGTTAATTTTTCTGACACTTCCTGCTTAAAACACCAAAAGCCAGAAGGATCATGAGGCCCCACTTTCACAGTCTGTATTCATACTGAAAATCAAGATCAAGTGAGCTTTCGCCCTTCTGCTCCATGGCAGGTTTCTCTCCTCCCTGAGCTTGCCTTAGGATGCCTGTGTTACTCTTTGACAGGAGTACCATGCAGTCAACCTCCCCACCTGACACTGTCCCCAGAGCAGGTCATGCTCTGATGCCTGGGTGCTTGAGGCCAGAAGTGAGATCCCTGGAGGGGTGTCACCCCCCCCACCTCACCGACTAAGTGAAAAAAACAATAACTTACCTTTGCTCCTCCCCAAAAAAACAACAGGAAAATTCTGTAGTCTGTGTACTTAGATAGGTAGAGGTTCTATTCTCACTGCAGTCAAGAGTGTGTGTGTGTGTGTGTGTGTGTGTGTGTGTGTGTGTGTGTGTGTGTGTGTGTGTGTGTGTGTGTGTGTGCGTGTGTGTGTGTGTGTGTGTGTGTGTGTGTGTGTGTGTGTGTGTGTGTGTGTGTGTGTGTGTGTGTGTGTGTGTGTGTGTGTGGTGTTGTATGTGTGTGAGTGGTTGCTTGACATTACAGAGAGCACTTTACACCAGGATGAGGGTCACTGTTATATTCTCTGCAACAGCCACTGCTGATGTCATCAGCTATAAAATGTTGTCTGAGACTCACTGCAGCTAAGTGTGTGTGTGTGTGTGTGTGTGTGTGTGTGTGTGTGTGTGTGTGTGTGTGTGTGTGTGTGTGTGTGTGTGTGTGGTGTTATATGTGTGTGAGCTGTTGCTTGACATTACAGAGAGCACTTTACACCAGGATGAGGGTCACTGTTATATTCTCCGCAACAGACACTGCTGATGTCATCAGCTATAAAATGTTGTCTGAGACTCACTGCATCCAACTGTGTGTGTGTGTGTGTGTGTGTGTGTGTGTGTGTGTGTGTGTGTGTGTGTGTGTGTGTGTGTGTGTGTGTGTGTGTGTATGTGTGTGACCAGTTGCTTGATATTACAGAGAACACTTTACACCAGAATGTGGGACACTGTCATATTCCCCTCAACAGACACTGCTGATGTTATTAGCTATATTAGATTATTGGATATGCATTACTACCACCATGGCAGGGTCAGAGACTGGCCTGGAGGCTAGGCAGATGTCACCTCATCCTATACAATAAAAATTACAATGACATAGCTTTTAATCTAGCCGCAGACAACGTGGCATGGTTTGTAGGCCCTTTGTTATCTTGTTGAAAAAGCCCTGTGGTCTCTCCAGCAGCTACATGTGTCTGGTGAGGTACATGAAAAAGAAACCATTATACTCTATTAGTGTTGCTATGAGGTTTGAATGCAGTGCTGTCATACAATCCTAACATCTTAATATAATGGCATGAGATATGATGTGCACAACATAGCCTTTCAATACCAGTGTGGACACTTGATATTCAGATATCTATCGTTCCCAGTGCTTGCATCACTGGTTTTCTGCATAGCAGGACTATTGTCAATACTGTGATTAACATAGAATTGCACTTTTCAGATAGACAACATTACAAACTCACATTTCTGCATTCCTTTGTAGATCAAGTGCCTTTGTCACTATTCAGTTTTATGTCTTAGCTCCTCCTGTACTATGTTATCACCATTGGTGGAGTCAATGATTGCACACACTATGCAAGAATCAGCAAACTTGGTAAGCCAATGGCCATATACTTTAACCTGCAATGTAGAGAAATAAAGTTCAAATAGTAAAAAAAGGGTCAATCACAAACCCCTGGGGTTTGCCAATGATGACAGCTCTAATGGAACAGGTTGATTCACCAACTTTCACATGATGTGTTCTGTCAGTGAGCCAATTGATTACCCACTAACTGTCATAAGGCTTAATCTCCAGTTTGGAGGTTTCCTCAATGATACTTGCATGGGGGATGGTGTCAAAACCCTAGGCCAGATCACAGTAGGCAGTATACACTGTCTTTCCTTCATCCAGGCCTATCACATGGAATTAATGGACTGTGACAACATTACAGATCACCTATGGTATGATTCAGCACATAAACCATCCTGATATAGTTGAATACACAGTTCAACACACCCTCCACATTGCCTATGTTGCCATACAAGGGTATACATCAACATGCATCCACCTGAGTTAGAGGAGAGCACCTGATGCATGCATGTATAGAGAAATCCGGACTCTCCTTAACTGTGAGGTAGATCAACATGTCATCATGGACCTCTTCTACATGTACACTAGTAATATTACAGGGGTGCGCAACACACATGTGTGAGTTGTTAATGCCACATCAAGTCTGTTACATATGATAAATGTCCTCAAAGAGGTCATTGAGGTCATGCATGATGACAGTATCATCTTGTGGAACTTGACCAGGTTAAGGCATTTGACAGAAATCCACATTGAGGTAATCAATCAACACTGCCATATATAGGTTCATAGGTTCATACTAGGCTATCTGCCCTGGGGCATTTATAAGCCTAGCCTGATTGTGTTTGGCTTACGCCACCCCTTGATTTGAGTATACTGTGCCCGTTTTAAAGTTTAATTTACTGAGCCTCTGTCTAATAGTGACACAGAAGTAATCCCCGGGACAAACCTGCAATCTCCCATCCACTCATCAAGATTCTTCTTGAAGAGAGTCAGTGAGGTGCTCTGCCTAACATGAATTGGAATTATATTCCAGAGTGAAGGGAGCCTCTGGGTTATGAATCTGTCCCTCTAGCATGTTCTATTTATTTCTGTGCTGAGGTTCAAGTCCCTCGATCGCGTGGCTCTAAGGGATTTAGATTTACTGGGGTGGAGCATGTCCATTAATTCTGGGTTGGACATAGATTTATATGTCAGGCATAGATCGCCTCAAAGTAGGCGGTATGCAACTGAGTAGAGCTGGAATTTTTTTAACCGAGCAGCATATGGCATCTGTTTGAGTCCCTTGATCCTCTTGATGAGGTACTTTTGGGGTCTTTCTAATTGCTGCAGGTGTCGGGTAAGGTACATCCCAAAGGGGGCATTGTATTCTACGATGGGCTTGATGAGGGATGAATAAAGGGGCATGATTACCTCTCTTGATCTAGATGTGAATCCTTTCATGATGAGGTGGGCTATGTAGAAGGTCTTTCTAACCACTTTGGCAATATGGCTGTCAAAGGAGAGATTGCTATCAACTTGGGTCCCCAGATCCCTAATTACTTTCTCTGTACTTAATGGGTTACCACCTATGTGGTAATTTGTGGGCACATTGTTTTTGCCAAAGGGTATGACTATACACTTTTTTTGCATTTAGCTTTAGACCATGGCTCTGGCACCAGTTATCCATCTCTGCGAGACCTTTTTGAAGGATGTTTGTGTCAGCTGGAGAGTCGATTATGGCACCCAGTTTTCAGTCATCTGCGAACTTGGTGAGCCATAGTCCTCCCATGTTGGCCTGTACCTCAGAAAAGTAAATACCGAACAAGAGAGGTCCCAGGACAGAACCTTGTGGGATGCCACTTGTGACCGGTTTTGAGTCTGACATGGCTCCAGCAACTCTGACTCTGTGGGTTCTGTCTTTGAGCCAGTTTGTGACCCATCTTGTGACATAGGGGTTTATATTTAGGCTGGATAGCCTATCTATGATGCCCGAGTGGGGTATTGTGTCAAATGCCTTTGTGAGGTCCAGATTGGCTGTGTGGACTACCTACCCTTCATCTATGGCCTTGGTGACTGTTTAGAAGAAGTCGACCAGGTTCAAAAGGCAGGATCTGCCCTTGACAAAGTCAAATTGGGTAGGATCTAGTGTCTGTAGGTCCCCAATGTCTTTGTTTATGAGTTCCATGATGATCCTCTCCATAGCCTTGCAGACTAAGCTAGTCAGGCTTATGGGATGATAGTTTCCAGGGTCCGCAGAGGTGCCACCTTTGTGGTGTGGGACCACTGTTGCTATACGCCATTCTTTGGGCACATATCCTGTAGTGAGGCTGAGATTGTACAGCAGTTTTACTTGAGGGATTAGTTCTTCTTGGAGTTCATGTAGGATGCAACACGGGACGCCATCTGGTCCCATGGAAGCAGTGTTTTTTGCTTTGGAGAGGGCGGCCTTCACCTGAGCATCAGAGATGTTTGGGAGGCTGCACTCTGCCGGGATAGATACTTGCTCTTTTGGGGGGGAGGGGTGAAGAAGTTTGCACTGAACCTGTCTGCCAGGATATTGGCGATGTCTGTGGGTTCAGTGTATTTTTTGTCACTAAGAATCAACTCAGAACAAGTCTGGGAGTTGCATCCCAGGTTCCTAACATAACTGAAAAAAGCCTTATGATTGTGTTTAGTGTCCAGTGCAATTTTTCTCTCGAAGCTGGCCTTGGAGGATTTTATGAGGGATCGTAATTTTTTGCTAGTACTGATCAGAGATGCCTTCCCTTTTAGGGATTTTGCTCTATCATGTAGTAGCTTCCTCCTTCTGTTGTACAGTTTATTTATGGCTGGGGTCCACCAGACTGGACGCCTGCCTTTGGATGATTGGGTCTTGATTTTGTTTGGGATAGCATGATCCATGCATTCCTGGAGATGTCCGTAGAATGCGTTTATATAGGATTCTGCAGTTTGGGCCATAGTTTCCACTGGCCCTGGGGCCTTGAAGGATTCCACTTCAGTTTTGAGAAGTGTGAAGTTCGCTTTTGAGAAGTTTTTCACTGTGGGTTTCTGGGCTGGGGGTGGGGTCAGGATTTGGATATCCAGTGAAATTAATTTATGGTCTGATCTTACCAATGAGGGATATACTTCTGGTATGGAGCATAGAGTCCCATGTTGGTAATGATCAGGTCTAGTATGTTTTCCCCTCTTGTGGGAGTGGTGACTAGTTGTTCCATAGCATTTGAGTTTATAAATTCCAGGAACCTTTGGGCTAAGGTGCTGGGGCTTGCATAATGCTCCCAGTTTATGTTTGGGTAGTTGAAGTCTCCCAATATAATGGTGTTCAGAGAGATCTTCATGTTCTCCAATGTTTTCAGGAAAGCCGAGTGGGATTCCTGACTTTGAGAGGGTGGTCTGTAGGATGCTATAAATTGAAAAGCAGTCTTGCTCACTGTCAGTTGCACATGGATGGTCTCCGATACTTCGTGCAATGCCACTAACTATTGCCATTAACAACAATATAACCAAAATGGGTAGACCAGTATATGACATATGTGGCATCTCACTATGTTGAAATGTGTGACTTGACCTATATCCTAGGTCCAGTGATCAGGTCGATACATCAGAGGTGTGTGCTAGGCTCTTTTCTGCCCATTAGTCAAGTGATGGACATCACAGATGACATACACATGCTGTGTCCAAACAGCTGCCTGAAGGACTTGTGGAAAATCTTTGATTCCAGCTTTGATATTAGTATAATACAAACAGTATCAACACATACCAAAAATTGCTGCCACAGACATGACGACAACTGCATTGACAAGAAATATGGAGGAATTTGTTGAATCAGAAAATAAACATACCATCCAAGTAAAATATGGATATCACACCCTATAATCAAACCAATAGGTATATGACCCATGTCCTGGGGTAGATGGTAAGGGGTACATCCACCAGCATGTGGCTACAGTGCTGACTACTCCTTTGAATGTAACCCAAGTACTAGGTATGTGAAGGACAGGCATAACAGAGACCATAATGCCTTCATAGTTCCCAGCCTTCATCACACCAACAACTGTATACAATGTACCCTTCTCCATGTATTTCCCTACACATTTTCCAGTGATGTGTAACTGAAGTGTACCACTTTTGTCACAGTACACTCTCATACAGCTTATTGGCCATACCTAAGTATTCTTTCTCTGGAATACAGATGGCTGTCTGATGGTGCGGGACACCTATCAAGTTATTACACCAGATGCTTGTGTGCTACCTGTTCTGCTTATCCACAAACTACATACATAGCTGTTTGAGAACATTAATGGCATGTGTACCATTCATGACAGCGTGGCTTGAGCCATATATGTATATATCTATATCTTTATATGCATATATCTATATATGTATATGTGTATATATATATATATATATATATATATATATATATATATATATATATATATATATATATATATATATATATATATATATATAACTTGGATCCAGCACCGAAAAAAGACCAATATAGCAGCGTTTTGGTGTATAGGCTTTATTCAGCCCACAGTCTGCCCCACAGACCGTTTCACTTTAACCACATCAGTGTGTCATACATCAGCCTAATACACGATACTGCATTCTCTTATGTTATTTAAAGCCATCTCACTACCAGGAACATGTTAACATTATATACATGAATTCATAATTATAATAACTAGATTTCATGAAAATCACACATACAAAGACATTTTAACATATACATAAGTATTAATGTCAAATATTAAATATACCAATCAATCAAATCTTGGTATTAAATGTACCTACTTGTAAGTAAGATGTATATATTAGTACCTAATATATTTAATGTTCCTATAACTAATGTATCTACTCGTAATGTGTAGTCCATATTTTAAACTATACCATATTTCCGATGGATACATTAATGTTATACTATATGCCAAAATCTACCAGTGTTCATTCAAACCTGGCTTAAACAGTGCTCCTAAATTTACTATCCATCTACGTTCCTTTATGGTCAAGATATATCTACCTCATTTATAATAGTATCTGCTACCTTATCAATTCCTACAAAGACAAAATGTGCTTTAGAATGTACTAAAATATGTTTATATAACGCACTTCTTGTTCTGTTACATTTTATATCACTAATGTGAATTGCAATTCTTTGTTTTAATTTACATGACGTCTGCCCAATGTAGAAAGCCCCACATTGGCAGATAGCCATGTAGATCACCCAGGATGAATTACAGTTAACAAAACTTCTTATATCAAACACTTTATTAGTGTTAATGGATGTAAAGGACTTAGTTTTTGACATCAAGTTACAATATTTACAAAAACCACAAAAGGTACTACCTTTGATTTCTGAACTAGTAGTCTTGTTTGCATATCCCTTTTTATACCCTGATAAGTATTGTCCTATTGATGTTCCCTGGCACAAGTGAATATCAGTATTTATATCAGCAATTTAAGTTGGAGACTGATAAATATGAGCAAGAACTAAAGGGCCGTAAGATTAAAAAGTATCATAGGGATCTCAATGACTTTGAGAATGATAGAATATTTTCCTGGAAGAAAGACAGCAAAGGGGTGCGTTTTGATACAGTCAAGCCTAATAGAATTAAACGCAAAAGGGTTAAATCTATACTGCGACAAAATAAGACTGTCTATAGCACATCCGAAGGTTCATCAGGGTGCTCTAACACTGATACAGAGCCTGAAGTTGAACCTACTAATATTCTATCGCCAGAAGGACCAGCAGTTAAAAGATCCAAATCCCCTTTAGGAGGGGGGGTCGCAAGCACAAGAAGCGACATGGATTTGAACCTATGATGACAGCCTCAGGCCCTACAGATCGGTTACCACAGACACTGGACTCAATTGAAGCAACAGGGGTTGCTAATGTTAATGACATTAACCAACTAGTGGTGAATTTAACCAAACATAATGTTGATTCCAGTGAATTAAAATTGCTAAACAAAGGTTTAAACTATGTGCCATCATTTTATTTGTCTCACTTTGATACTGTTAGAGATATAAAAAAGTTTACCAGAGTGTTAAACCTGAAATGTCATTTTGCTACACAGGAAGACATATCACATGTAGAAAGTGGAAATGGATTTAAAATTAAAAAATCCAAATTCCAACCAGTATACAATAATAATGTCAAGATTTTTGAACAGTTGGTCTTGAAAGAACTACAGGCCAAACAGGCTGAGATTTTTAAAAATACTAATAGAAATTTGTCTATTGAGGAACATCAAGCTATGTTAAGACTTGCTAATAATACTGACCTAATTATAACTAAGGCAGATAAAGGTGGGGCTACAGTCATTTGGGATAAAGCTGAGTATGAAGCTGAAGCTACCAGGCAACTGACTGATTCTAATTTTTATTGCCCCCAAAAGGTGGATCCTACTGGTGAATTTAAGTCTATAATAGATGGTTTTCTATTAACAGCAGTGCAAAATCAGATAGTTACGAAAGAAATAGTTGCACAATTGATAATTGAGAATCCTACCTCACAATATTTCTACCTGGTCCCTAAGATACACAAAACTATACTTGCCCCCCCAGGCAGACCCATAGTAGCAGGAAGAGGTTCAATAACTGAACCTTTGTCAGAATACTTGGAATTCAAATTAAAACCTTTATTACCACTAGTGCGATCAAGAATAAAAGATACAGGACAATTTTTGTCATTAATGGAAGATTTACAGATATCCACTAGGAGTTTGTTAGGAACATTGGATGTACAATCCTTATATACTAACATTCCCCATCAAGCCGGTTTAGAAGCAGTGGAATACAGGATGGGTAAATCAGGTTTATATGTACAATCAGAGATGGATTTCTTGTTATCACTCTTGAAGTTGGTTTTAGAACACAATGCTTTCAAGTATAATAACATCTGGTACTTGCAGATTAAAGGTACAGCTATGGGGGCTAAGTTTGCCCCCACTTATGCTGACCTATTTATGGGCTACCTGGAGGAGCGGTATATATATCTATAATCTTTTCCTTTTCGAGGACAATTGATAATGATTGTTGGGTAGTATGGGGGGGTGAGAAAGCACAATGGGAAGATTTCAAAATATATCTGAATTCAAATTGTTATGGTATTAAATTTATTGGAAATTTGGATTTGTTTACAGTGGACTTTCTTGATGTGCATGTAACAAAATTATTAGATGGAACAATAGCTACATCATTACATCGCAAACCATTTTCTAAGAATTCCATACTTCATGCTAAGAGTTGCCATCCACCCCACACAATTAATAACATACCCAAAGCACAATTTCAACGAGCGAGAAAAATTTGTTCTGAGGAGAGGGAATATGTCAAGGTTTTACATGACCTAGAGAATAGATTTAGGGTTAGGGGATACCAAGGTAGAAATATAGTGGAGGCTAGGAATAAAGTGCAATGTATAGATAGGAAAGAACTACTGATAGAACGTAGAAAAAGTACAGAGGAAGACATGCATAAGGCAAATACGGTTAGGTTTATCACTACTTATGCCACCAATACAGTAAAGATTAGGCAGATTATTGACAAATACTGGAATATACTAAATAACGATCCATATCTGTCCACTATTTTGGGTAATAGATGTCAGTTTGGATATAGAAAGGGAAAATCAATAGGACAATACTTATCAGGGTATAAAAAGGGATATGTAAACAAGACTACTAGTTCAGAAATCAAAGGTAGTACCTTTTGTGGTTTTTGTAAATATTGTAACTTGATGTCAAAAACTAAGTCCTTTACATCCATTAACACTAGTAAAGTGTTTGATATAAGAAGTTTTGTTAACTGTAATTCATCCTGGGTGATCTACATGGCTATCTGCCAATGTGGGGCTTTCTACATTGGGCAGACGTCATGTAAATTAAAACAAAGAATTGCAATTCACATTAGTGATATAAAATGTAACAGAACAAGAAGTGCGTTATATAAACATATTTTAGTACATTCTAAAGCACATTTTGTCTTTGTAGGAATTGATAAGGTAGCAGATACTATTATAAATGAGGTAGATAAACATAATATCTTGACCATAAAGGAACGTAGATGGATAGTAAATTTAGGAGCACTGTTCAAGCCAGGTTTGAATGAACACTGGTAGATTTTGGCATATAGTATAACATTAATGTATCCATCGGAAATATGGTATAGTTTAAAATATGGACTACACATTACGAGTAGATACATTAGTTATAGGAACATTAAATATATTAGGTACTAATATATACATCTTACTTACAAGTAGGTACATTTAATACCAAGATTTGATTGATTGGTATATTTAATATTTGACATTAATACTTATGTATATGTTAAAATGTCTTTGTATGTGTGATTTTCATGAAATCTAGTTATTACAATTATGAATTCATGTATATAATGTTAACATGTTCCTGGTAGCGAGATGGCTTTAAATAACATAAGAGAATGCAGTATATAAATACGTGTATTAGGCGCTGATGTATGACACACTGATGACGCTTGGTCTGTGGGGCAGACTGTGAGGCTGAATAAAGCCTATACACCAAACGGCTGCTATATTGGTCTTTTTTCGAGTGCTGGATCCAAGTTGGGGATTTATGTGAGCTGTAATAGCTGAGGAGAGGTCCGAGCACCGAGTTGAAATGGGCATTGACGTGTTGGAAAGTTATATATATATATATATATATAAATATATATATATATATATATATATATATATATATATACATGTCATGCATATACAGAAGGCAACTAGCCTGTATTTCCCATACTGTCACATACAGGTATATCCAGACTGGATTAATTGTTGACCGCAACTGAGCTGAAAATATAAGTATCTTGATTTTTTTTTTTTTGATTATTTTTACAGATTACTGTTTTTAAAATTTAATATATATATAGCACTTTGTCTATTCTGTATCTTTACAAATCCTTATCTGTTTAAAAACTTTCATTTGTGTCTCTAGTGCTTGCTGTCTTACTTGGTGGCTTTACAGTTGCCCGCCCCTACTGTGACACTCCGCCCAGTCTAGTGGCATTAGCTCATTCTGCCTAATACAGAGAGAACATTTGATAAGGCCTTCTGTTCCTCCTTTTTCCCTTTCAAAAAGAAAAACAACATTTTTTTTTTTTTCGCCTGAACCACCTTGTGTTCTGACTGTGCTTCTCAAACATTTTGGAAATATACAGTATATTTCAGAGCATTTATTATAACTGTAATAGCCTTAATATTGCTACAACTCAAGTGCTCTAGGTTGCACTGCATCTGAAGTGTTTGTGTGTTTTAGCTGCTTTTCTGTATATATAGACTTTTCTGTTTCTTTTACTAAATAAGCTCTGTAAAGTTGTTTTATTGCATTCCTGCCTGTATCTCTGAGGTTTTTTTTTTGCACTTTTAAAGTTTGTTTTTGCTTAGTTTAATTGGTATGCTACACACTCAAGTGTGCTAGCCAAATTAAAGCATTTACTGTGTTTCTGTACCTAATTTCTGCTACTTTGTAAAAAAAAAAAAAAAAAAAAATCCTTGTTTCCCGCCTTTACTGAACTAGAATAGTCCAGTCTTCAGGTATTGCTGATCTCTGGGCTGTGTCATAGTTCCTGTGTTGCCCATTTCCTTATTTGGATAGGAGGAAGCTTCTTTGTTGACCAGTGAGAGTGGGGAGCTCTGAGCAGCCTATCTGTCCCTTGAGGAGTGGTTCCAGCCCAGTGACCTGTAGCTTATGGGCCATTTTGGGCCATTTCCTATCTCTTTCTAACCCCCTGCTTTAAAGCCAGCTTTAGCGCACTTTTGCGCTCGTAATTTAAAGTTTGTCCTGTTTTTTTGCATTTACCTGTTGAGGCTACACACTCAAGTGCGCTAGCCTGTGTTACATATTTACTGCATTTTCTTGCTATTTGTTGAAAAAAAGAAAAACAAAAAAAAAATATCCTTGTTTCCCGTCTTTCCTGACCTAGAGTAGTCCAAATACAGGCTTTGCTGCATTCTGGACTTTTGGAAAGTTCCTGTGTTGCCCATTTCCTTTCTTGGATAGAGGGAAGTTTCTTTGTTCACCAGTGGCAGTGGGGAACTTAGAGCAGCCTATCTATCCCTGGAGGAGTGTTCCCAGCACAAGAATCTGGTAGTCTATTGGCCGTTTTGGGCCAATTTCTAGCTCTTTTAAGTCCTCCTGTATAAAACCCGCTTTGGCGAGGTTTCTGCGCTTGTTACTACTCAACCAAGCTCCTTTTGGTCCGGCAGAGTGGTGCTAGCAACAGAGAGGCCAAAAGAGCGACTGCTAACCTGATAAAAGTGTTTTTTCCTGCTACTATCTGGGCGACTGTCCGATCTAGCTAAACTGCAAGTGTTTCTGCTTCTTGAACTGTTTTAAACTGTTTAAAGTTGTTTTTGCACATGCACTTTTAAAGTTTGTCATGTTTGTTGCATTTACCTGTTGAGGCTACACACTCAAGTGCGCTAGCCTGTGTTAAATATTTATTGCATTTTCCTGCTGTTTATTGCAAAAAAAAAAAAAAATTATCCTTGTTTCCTGTCTTTTCTAACCTAGAGTAGTCCAAATACAGGCTTTGCTGTATTCTGGACTTTTGGAAAGTTCCCGTGTTGCCATTTCCTTTCTTGGATTAAGGGAGGCTTCTTTGTTCACCAGTGGCAGTGGGGAGCTTAGAGCAGCCTATCTATCCCTGGAGGAGTGTTCCTAGCACAAGAATATGGTAGTCTATTGGCCATTTTGGGCCAATTTCTAGCTCTTTCAAATCCCCCTGTATAAAACCCGCTTTGGCGAGGTTTTTGTGCTTGTTACTACTCAGCCAAGCTCCTCGTGGTCCTGCAGAGTGGTGCTAGCAGCAGAGAGGCTAAAAGAGCGACTGCTAACCTGATAAAAGTGTTTTTTCCTGCTACTACCTGAATGACTGTCCGATCTAGCTAAACTGCAAATATTTCTGCTTCTTGAACTGTTTTAAACTGTCTAAAGTTGTTTTTGCACCTGCACTTTTAAAGTTTGTCCTGTTTGTTGTATTTACTTGTTGAGGCTACACACTCAAGTGCGCTAGCCTGTGTTACATATTTATTGCAATTTCCTGCTGTTTGTTGCAAAAACGAAAAAAAAAAAAGTTATCCTTGTTTCCCATCTTTCCTGACCTAGAGTAGTCCAAATACAGGCTTTGCTGTATTCTGGACTTTTGGAAAGTTTCTGTGTTGCCATTTCCTTTCTTGGATAGAGGGAGGCTTCTTTGTTCACCAGTGGCAGTGGGGAGCTTGGAGCAGCCTATCTGTACCTGGAGGAGTGTTCCCAGTGCAGGAATCTGGTAGTCTGTTGGCTGTTTTGGGCCAATTTCTAGCTCTTTCAAGTCCGCATGTATAAAACCCACTGTAGCGCGGCTTTGCGTGATTATGTGCATAGCGCGGCATTGAGCAGCGCCGCTTATTTGGGTTTGAGCCTTGGAACTGATCTAGTTCTCATAATAAACACCCTATTCCTACACTAAAGCCTAGCACTTGCTCACTAAAGCAATTATATAAGTCAGCACTTAAAAATTAAAAGCACTACACCCTCACAAACTCCCCTTGAGTAACTTGTTCCCCATTGTCCCTTTTTTTCAATTATAAAGGAATTCCCAATACTATTCTGGCATGTCCAAAGGTGAGTTGTCAATCTCCTCTCTGGTCCAGCTGGTGAACCTGGGAATCTTGAGGCAATGTTACAACTGCCTAATGTACACAGACAACCCTCTCCTCCTCCCAACAAATTCCAAAACATGTGAGAGATGCAACCATATAGCCAAACTGGAGGCTAAGCTCTCTCAACTCAGTACTGGCGTAACCAGTCAGGAGGAGAAGGAAACCACACTCACTACAATTCCAGTCTCACATAGACCTACCACGACAGCAAACCAAACACATAAACACACAAAAACATACTTGGAGGCACTAAATAAAAATCTTCCTAAGCAGCAGAGACCTCCAAAGCAGACACCAAGCAACTGCTACCCCAAAACAAAACACGTGCAACACATAGCTCACAAAACTAGTGTGCCGAACAGTCACAGCCCTTAAGGCTAAACAACACACCTGATACACTTGTAATAGGTGACTCATCAAGCACACTAATGTCTCACTCACCAGGCTGAACAAGGAGAAGGTCACGGTGAGCTGCCTGCCGGGCGCTAGGATCTGCCATATAACACAAGCACTCAGGTCACTCCAAGGCAAGCACAAATATGACTCAGTCATTGTCCATGCTGGTGTGAATGACCTGAGACGTACCTCCCTGGACTACATGAAAAGAGACATAGAGGAGCTCTCTGAGCATGTAGCCCAGGCTGGTATGACCCTGACCTTGAGTAGCATCTTACCCTCACCAAGAATGATGCCACAGTATGAAGACAAGATTATCAATTTCAACAATTGGCTTAAGTATTGGTGTCATTCAAAGGGGATCCAATGCCTGTCAGCCTGGGATGACATGCTCGACAAGCCATGATGCTTCACTAGGGACGGCTTGCACCTGTCACCCCTGGGCTTTTGGATATTGGCAAAGGCTCTTGCTACCCCCATAGTGCCTTTTTAGGCAAGGCTCAAAAGACAAACCCACCTCCATAGGTATCACAAGGGATAAGAAACTAAGAGTAATGCTACTCAACGCCAGAAGTCTAAACCTCAAGATGCATGCACTCGAAACTCCTTAACATGGAGAACATTGATATCTGTGCAGTAACAGAAACCTGGTTCAAGGCTCTCGAGAGCACCCCAGCACTACCAGGTTATACCTCATACCATGCTTTTCGGCCCCAAAACTTGGACCAAACCACAAAAGGAGGGGGAGTATCAATATTCATCAAAGATATCCACACCTCCAAGTTGGTGGCACAGCACGAAGCATCAGAGACTATCCATGTGCAACTAACAGTGGGTAAAACTGCCTTCCAGTTTATAGCCTGCTACAGACCACCCTCCCAAACCCAGGAACCCCACTCGGCCTTCCTGAGAACACTGGAAAATATGAAGATCTCTCCAAACACAATTATATTGGGTGACCTCAACTACCCAACCATTGACTGGGAGCATTACTCTAGCTCCAACACCCTAGCCCAAAGGTTCCTAGAATTTATAAACTCAAATGCTATGGAACAACTTGTTACCACTCCCACAAGAGGGGAAAACATACTGGACCTGATCATCACCAGCATGGGGACTCTATGCTCCAGACCAGAAGTGTATCCCTCACTGGTAAGATCAGATCATAAACTAATCTCACTGGATATTCACATCCCGACCCCACCCCATGCCCAGAAATACACAGTGAAAAACTTCTCTAAAGCAAATTTCACACTCCTCAAAACCGATATGGAATCCTTCAAAGCCCCCGGGTCTGTGGATAATACGGCCCAGACCACAAAATCCTTTATAAACTCATTCTATGAACACCTTCAGGAATGCATGGATCATGCAATCCCAAATAAAACCAAAACCCAATCCTCCAAAGGGAGACGTCCTGTCTGGTGGACCCCAGCCATAAACAAACTACACAATAGAAGGAGGAAGCTACTACATGACAAAGCAAAATCCCAAAAAGGGAGGGCATCTCTGATCAGTATTAGCAAAAAACTACGGGCACTCATAAAATCGTCTAAGGCCAGCTTTGAGAAACAAATTGCACAGGACACTAAGGATAATCACAAGGCTTTCTTTAGTTATGTTAGGAACCTGGGTGGGAATTCCCAGATATGCTCAGAATTAGTCCAAAATGACAAAAAATACACCGAACCCACAGACATTGCCAACATCCTAGCTGACAGGTTCAGCACAAACCCCCCCCCCCACCAAAAGGGCTAATATCTATCCCAGCAGAGTGCTGCCCCCTTCAGCTGCTCAGGTAAGAGCTGCCCTCTCCAAAGCAAGAAACACAGCATCAATGGGACCAGACGGTGTCCCGGGCTGCGTCCTACATGAACTCCAAGAAGAGCTAAACCCAAACCTAAAACTACTATTCAATCTCAGCCTTACTACAGGATATGTACCCAAAGAGTGGCGTACAGCAACAGTGGTCCCTCTCCACAAAGGTGGTGCCTCAACGGATCCTGGAAACTATCGCCCCATAAGTCTCACTAGCTTGGTCTGCAAAGCTATGGAAAGGATCATCATGGACCTTATAAATAAAGATATTGGGGACCTACAGACATTGGATCCTACCCAGTTCAGCTTTGTTAAGGGCAGATCCTGCCTCTTAAACCTGGTCGATTTCTTTGAAACAGTCACCAAGGCCATTGACAAGGGGAAGGTGATCCACACAGCCTACCTGGACCTCGCAAAAGTCTTCGATACAATACCCCACTCGGGCATTATAGATAAGCCCACCAGCTTAAATATAAACCCCTGTGTCACTAGATGGATTGCAAACTGGCTCAAGGACAGAACCCACATGGTTAGAATAGCTGGAGCCATGTCAGACTCCAAACCAGTTACAAGTGGCGTCCCACAAGGCTCAGTCTTGGGACCTCTCTTGTTCAGTATATATTTCTCGGAGGTACAGGCCAACATAGAAGGACTGTGGCTGACCAAGTTTGCAGATGACTGCAAATTGGGCACCATAATAGACTCTCCAGCTGACACAAGCATCCTCCAAAAGGGCCTCATAGAAACAGACAACTGGTGCCAGAGCCATGGCCTCAAGCTAAATGCCAAAAAGTGTATAGTCATCCCCTTTGGCAAAAACAAAGTGCCCAAAATTACCACATAGGTGGTAATCCATTAAGTACAGAAGAAGTAATTAGGGACCTGGGGACCCAAGTTGATAGCAATCTCTCATTTGACAACCACGTGGCCAAAGTGGTTAGAAAAACATTTTATATAGCCCACCTAATCATGAAGGGATTCACATCTAGATCAGGGGAGGTCATCGTGCCTCTTTACTCATCCCTCATCAGGCCCATAATTGAGTGCAATGCCCCTTTTGGGATGTACCTTACCAGACACCTGCAGCAACTGGAAAGACCCCAAAAGTAGCTCACCAAGAGGATCAAGGGGCTCAAACAGATGCCATATGCTGCCCGGTTAAAGAAACTCCAGCTCTACTCAGTGGCATACCACCTGCTCAGAGGTGATCTGTGCCTGGCGTATAAAGCAATGTCCCACCCGGAATTAATGGACATGCTGAACCTCAGAAAATCCAAATCCCATCGAGCTACACACTCGAGGGACTTAAACCTCAGCACTGAAATAAATAGGACATGCTGGGGGGACAGATTCATAACCCAGAGGCTCCCTTCACTCTGGAATAAAATCCCAGTCCAGGTTAGGCAGAGTCCCTCATTGACTCTCTTCAAGAGGAATCTTGATGAGTGGATGGGAGATTGTAGGTTTACCCTGGGTATCACTTCTGTGTCACTGTTAGACAGAGGCACAGTATACTAACCTCGAAACAGGGCATAGCAAAATTAATTTAAAATGGGTGGCGAAAGCCATACACACTCTGGCTAGGCTTATAAATGCCCTAGGGCAGATAGCCTAGTATGAACCTATGAACCTATGAACCTATGAGCAGAGTCCCTCCTAACACCTCCTGCAGATATTACAGTGCCAGGACTGTGTGCATGGTCACCCACTTAGAGTGTGGATGTATCAATGTATCATAATAATTGTTCAAGTGTGTGTGTGTGTGTGTGTGTGTGTGTGTGTGTGTGTGTGTGTGTGTGTGTGTGTGTGTGTGTGTGTGTGTGTGTGTGTGTGTGCAGGCTTATCTCTTATCACTCAACATCACATGTGTTATGTCAGATGCATGGGATTGTCCATGATTGTGGTTGGTTCTTGTAATGTTTTCCATGATCCTTTACCTGCAGCCATCTTGCTGGAGACCTCTGCTGTGAGAACACGCATATTCAGGTATATCACTTTGCACAGCTTCACAATGTGCACCCTACTACTATTGTATGTCAGATCCCTGATAGATGTCTTCTGCATTATTCATGTAAGGATGATTATCTCATACAGATGTCCTTCCCATTGTTATGTGACCTTGTGTGAGAGTCACAGATAACACATTTTCACTTTACAGTGCATACTGTACCATATAGATATGCGCTTGGTGTTGCAGCTACAACCATCTTCTATTGACATGCCCTCCTCTGTTGTACATGAGGGAGTTTCACCCTTCCTCTTTCCCTGTGTATATTCCTACAATTCATTATACACACACTTCCCCTGAGTGATCATTTTACATTGCAGTGCATATCCTGTTACAGATCATTAATACATTTTCAGTATAGAATGCCAGGATGGAGATATCACAATACTCTGCACTGTATATAAACTATCCTGTACTGTGTTTGGACCATATACTTCACATTCATACCCCTCAACTGTTCAGACATTCCCAGGATATACAGATTTTTTCCTTATCAAATTTGTGGCTTTCTGCCATATCAGTGGAATGATCTGTGGAATGATGTGACGCAGTATTACATACATTTAAGTGCATATCTCTCAGCTGTCTTGATTTGTGCAGAATGTCCAGTTTCTGTCACATATTTGTGATCTTTTACTTGCAACATTTTTGTTTTCTTTGTAAATCATTGCCATGGAATTGTGGAGTGAAGCCAGAAACTGATGACTGATATTTGAGTTTTAGTTCATGCTTTTCAGAAAGTTCATGCTAATGTGCAACCTATTTATTCTACCAACCATCTTAAGTTTAGAAGGGCAATATTAAAAATATGTGCCTATTTTGGGCCTTTGTCCCCCCATTATGTATGCCTTTGTCCACACATGTTACTCAAAGAGTATGATAAGTATTTTGAGTTTCATTCTACCTCATGCCTGTGCAACATTTATGGCAAATTTGTCCCTATTTCTGATTAAATAACTTTAAATTATGCTGGCTTTTTTGGAGATATGTTGCACTAAGAGATTCACAGCATACCTCTGAACTGTACAGAGTTTTGCAGAATGCCTAGATTTTGGCCTCATATTTTTGGTCCATTTCTCCTAAAATTGTGGTTTTCTGGAAATCATTGGCAAATTATTGAGGGTTGAAGTCAGAAATAAACGACAGACATTTGAATTTTAAACTTCATACCTTTCAGAAATTTCATGCTAATGGAAAACTTGTTGTTCTATCAATTTTCTAAGTTTGTAAGAGCAATATTTAAAAAGGGTCCCTATATTTGCTACTTTGTCCCTCCATTATTAATAGCTTTGTTCAGAGCTCTTGCTCTTAGAGGTATGATTCACAGCAATCTGCGAAGCCCTGGTGGTCATTGTAACATTCAACACAAATCAGTGGACCATAAGTGCTCTGCTTTCAACAACATGGTATCTGCGTTCACTTACACAGATTCCTGTCTGACAATACTGCTGCCAGCAATGAAACCTAACTTAGGCGTGCCGTACATCATTGTGCAAACATGTAAACTCCATGTAGGCTTCCCCTTCACAGAAAGGCTTAAAAAGAGGTTTTTAATGTGAAGAAGCCAAACGTAGTTTCATTTCAGGAATTTAGAAACAGATTCTTATATTTTTGTTGCATTTACAAAACAAAAGAAGTCTTGCATTTTAAGTATATCTTTACAACATACATTCTTGCCCATGTATTACACAATGACAGACTAACATAAACTAATTGTGAAATTTCTGCAAAATGTAGAAAGGAATTGGCAACTGAAGTAAAAAAACAGTATATCAGTCTTCTGTTAACTATTGCATTTACAATAGACAGTACATGAAATATTGAGTAGAAAACCTCTGATTTGTGAAGTTTTTACTTTTATAAAAAATCACTCAAGCATTGCCCAGTTTAGCCATAGTTTACAAAGATGTATATATGAGAAAGGAATGGTCAATGCCTAGTGTTCACAAGTTTGTTATTTCAGCCAATCTTGTTCCATACCCCATTTTGCCAGAACTTGTTATAAAAACCAAGATGAACAGAGATGATTACATCATCTTTTACCAATCCAATAGTAGTGATGGCTAGAGTAATGCCACTGATTTTTGACTTACAGACAGCTAGCTTTTACTTTTTTTGTCAGATGAGCCACTACAGTACTTTATTTTAGTCTTGACTCTTCTTCTACCATTATTTCTTCTAAGAACTCCTACTACATCCCTCTTATTTCAGTTAAATCGGGAGGATGGCCCATATCACCTTTTCACCTCCTGTATCATAATTGATGGCAACTGATTTGACACTGTTATTCACAGACATTGTTAATGTTAATGTATTTAGGTGAGAACAGGCAGCAGGTGCAGGTTGGTCCAGCCAGGGTCATCTAGTCTAACTAATATCCCCACTCACTATCTCTGAGATTAACAGAAAGTTGACTCACTCTTACACCTTAAGTATTCTGCAGTGTGACTCCCGCACAAGCGTGGTGCATGGTTGTACAACTCATACAGGGCTGGATCTGAAGACAGGGAGAGGACAAGTTAGTTGGAAAATTTGTGTAAGAAAGACCATAGGAAAGAAAACATTTGAAAAACTATTAAAAATAGTAATAAATGTTTATTTTTTAAGCATTCAGAAAAAAAAGTAATGGAATATGTTAATGGGACTGCTCATATAATGAAACTGGAAAAGCAGGTTCAAATGCATGTTGAGTTCAAGGAAGTAAATTAATGGTAAGTCAGATGATACAGCAGGAAAACAATAAATCCTGTGAGGATACTGGGAATAACTATATAAATTCAGTTACTAATACAGTGATGGAATATAGTGGTCATGACTGCACTTCAGTAACTCCTGTACAAAAATAGTATCAAAAGAATTTTCATAGTGATGAGAGTCAGTCACCAGCAGCATCAATGAAGCTTCCCAGCACCGATGCTGAAGGAGTTTCTTGATAGATCTTGTTCCTAATGCTTTCATACAATGGTTTATGGCAGATATGTGTTTATACTCTGGAAGGAAATGTTGGACAAAGTTAAGTACTGAACTCCTTCCATCCTTTTTAAAAAGTTGGAGCCCCAGTTTCTACAGAAACACTCATGCATTACTTTTTTATCTTACACAACTAGTATATTAGCATCAGTAGTGAAACTTACAATGTTCCACTTCCTAGGGTCACCAGTTCTGTAGCCTCTCAATGCATCCTATTATTCACCAGGGTTAGCCTCCTCGCAGCAGTTTTTGGGAAGGCAGTATATGCCCAGTGTCAAACTGCACCTGCCAACTCATATAAGAAATTAATGAAATCTGGAGAAATTTAATTCTTAAGTTTTTACAACACTAAACAACTATATAGAATTCTGGCTGTCATGGTGATAATGGGTAATGCATCCACAATCACAAAATATAATTTTATATATGTATATATAACTACATTATTTTTTATCACTTAGCTCATCAATAAATTCTACTGCACATTTTGCACACTTGGCATGACACCTATATGACTGAACTCTGGAGGAGTCTGGCAGCTGTTACTTGATTGGCGACCCTATTTTTAATGAAGCAGTAACCAGATATGATATTGGTGTACATGATGGGGCTTGACTACCTCATAATCTGCTACAGAGAAGGAAATCATCTACTTTCTATACAACTTTAACTCTCTTCAGAGATGAGTTTAGCTTCCTCTTACCTTTGAAACTTTTCTACTTCTTAATATGTTACAGAGAAGGATTTTGCCTACTTCTTCCAACACAGCCTAGGTGGCAGATGGGCTTTTCCTGTTCCCTTTACTTCTATACTTTCATCCCTCCCCTTTTGCCTCTTATTAGCTACCTTTTTTTCTATCTTAACACCTTTTAGTTCTCTAGCTGCAGTCCATCTTCTGGCTTCCCTGCCCAATCTCTACTGTACACTAATCTTCCTTTTTATTACAACTCATTGTAGATATCCTATTCTATTCCTTATATCTCTGTTATCCAATCCCCCCATCACTGTTTTACCATTATAACTGCCCTGCCTATAAGGGGGGTGTGGCTTGGATGGCAAGCTGAAAGCAACAGAGTTCTTGAGCGCTGCACTATTCATTTTTTCCTGAAAGGATTTTTATTCAGTTTCACCAACCAAAACATGAAACTACTAAAATCAGATTCTGGAAGTCGTAAGCTACAAGTTGATGTAATTTTTAAGCTAAACTTTTCATATTTTCTTGTCAAACTTTCCATTTGAAGAGCAATATTTAAAAAGGGTCCCTATATTTGGCCCTTTGTCTCTCCATTAGGGAGACATTGAAACTACATTCACAAAGGAAGATGAGCTGTTCCAAGTTTTCTCAGCAGGAAACTCCAATGAAGAAAGAAATAAAGGAAATCCTTACCACAGTTCAAGACCTGATAGGTAAAATTGGCAAATTAAATTTAAATGTGGACAACATAAAGGAAGATATCACCAAACAAATAACCTTATTAAATGAAGTCCTTAAACAACAAACTGCCTAGATTACTGTTTTGGAAGATTCTGTAACAGATATAGACTACAGGTTAATTGAAAGAGAGAGAAAAATAGACTTTCTTCTTCAAGAAAAAAACAGACTCATTGGGCAGGATTCACGAAGACTTGCAAGGAGTGTAAGAGACATGTAACACTCCATGCAAGCCTCGCGATCCAGGAACAGCCCGAAACTCCGTGTAAGAGACCAGCTAAAACGTCTCTTACACGGACTGAGTGTGGATATGCTAAATACCTAAGTTGCAGCCGAAAGGTATGCAAATGAGGTATATTAGCGATCCACGAAGCAGAAACCAGCCCGTGTAAGAGCCGTTTTAGCTACAGAAATGTACTCAGTTGACAACTGAGTACATTTCTGCAAAAATCACAATGGAGCCATGTCAGCTCCAAATAAAGGGTGCATATGTGTCAGGCAGCATGCCAATGGCCAAATATGTGGCCATTGGCAAGGTAACCCGATGCAAATATAAAAAAAATGTTTAAACGCAGCACAGCCCCGCTCAAATGAGCTGCACTGTATAATACATAAAAATGAAGGTTATAAACCCACAAATGTGGGTTTTATGCAATACATGGAATGACAATGCAGGAACCAGCAGACCAAAAACAACATGGCCACCGTCTAGTGGTTGCTAAGGGGGGAAGCTGAGTCTAAGACATGTAACTAAGCATTAGTAGGCAATCTCATGTAAATGAGGGTTAGGATACTGAATCCCACAGTCACATAGCAAATGAGCACAGTCTGAGTAGTGTAAGAGATACATAAGGGGGAGGAATAGAGTAGGAGATAGGTGACATCACAGGGGGGAATGGTAGAAAGAAATGCAGTTCATTGGAGGTCAGTGTAATATGACAGATGACAGACACAGATCAGGGAAAGAGGAGTGCTACAAGATAAGCATGGGAAAGTCAAGAAATGGAAGGTGTACACTGTTACTTACACCAAAGTTTCTTGCTGGGCGTGCATGACGCGGTGAGCGCCATGAAGCGTGAGTAGGGCAGTGTGCATGCGTGTAAGGCAGACTGAGCATGTGGGAGCGTGTTGCTAGAATTGTAACACTGTTTGCGCTGGTGTGCGTGCATTTTAACCCGAATAGGCAGATCCTGAACCGTTTAAGCCACTGTGAGCGCGTTTCTGCTGGTATGCATGCTGCTCCCCCCTGAGGAAACAGAAACGAAAAAGGAAGCAACAGAATTAGTAGGAAGCTAGCCAGGAATACTGCTGGAGCTAGCAGGTGAAAACAATTAAAAGCAGGCAATTACATAGGCAGAATAGTAGCCCAGCCCAGCACTTAAAACTCTGCAAACAGCAGTGCAGGATGTTTCTCTCAAGAGACACTGCAAGACAGGAGTAAGCTATTAGAAGTGAAAACTGAAAAAGCTGAACTCAGAGCAGAAATGCTAGGGGCTGCCATAGCTGTCATAATGAGACATAGGCGACTTGCTGAGGGTGGTGACAATGCAGATGGTGCCAGACAACCCACAGTAAGGAGACGGCAAAGAGTGTACAGGTCCAGGGTCACCTACCATGGGTTACATGAGCTGGAGATAGTAGAGTGCTATAGAGTGGACAGAGAGCTCCTGCAGTAAATAGTCGAGCTGTGCAGGCCACGCCTCACACACAGAACACACAGAACCAACAGAGGGGAACCCACCCAGTGGAAACCAAGGTATGTGTTGGCCTAAGAATACTAGCAACAGGTATCTTCCAGATACCAACTGGTGATATGATGGGGATATCACAGGCATCAGCCTCCAGGGTACTGCACCAGTTCCTGGATGCCATGTCAGCACATGTCGGTGATCATGTATATTTCCCCAATGCCTTTGAGGTATTGGCCAGCAATATGCATCTCTTCCAGCAAATAGCGGAATACCCTGAGGTAGTGGGTGCAATAGACTGCACGCACATATGCATCAAAGCACCAGCCGGTGAGCGGGGTAGGGCCTACATTAACCGCAAGGGCTTCCCCTCCATCAACTGCCAGGTTGTGTGTGATGCCCAGGGCATAATAATGAATGTGTGTGCTGGCTGCCCTAGGAGCTACCATGATTCCCACATCTGGCATTTGACACAGCTGTACCAGACATTTTCCAATGGGGACATCCCACACAGACACCTAGTGGGGGAAGCAGGTTATGCACTGGAGCCGTGGCTGATGACACCCATCAGAAACGCGCACACACTTGAACAGGAATGCCATAATGAGGCACATGCACAAACACGTAATGTAATAGAGCGTGTGTTTGGGCTGCTCAAGTCATGGTTCCAGTGTCTGGACACATCTGGTGGAGCCTTGCAGTACTCACCAACTACATGTACCCAAATTGTCATGGTATGTGCTATGCTACATAATATGATCTTGCGAAAACAGCTGCAGCAGGACCAGCATAGGGCTGAGCCAAACAGCCCCCCACCATTGCCAAGGCCATCACAGGCAGAGCATGACTCGGAGGAGGAACAACCTGAGCCTGCCCCAGTGGACAGAAGGAGGCGTGCCCAGTATGCCCTGGCCTTGGCAAAGAGGCAATGCATAGCACATACACTGGCTCAGTAGGAACCCTGGGAATGATACCCCCTCTGACTCACTCAAATAATAACAGGGATGCCTAAAATGACATGACCTGCTCACAAACATGTACAGGGAGTGTAATATGTGCATCCGACAGAGGCAGCCCTGCAGCACCACCTGAGGAATGAATGCCATGTGTTAAGTAATGTAACACCATGTACTATATGCACACTTGAGGACCCTGACTAACATCCACCCTCACCAAGCATGAAGCCACAAAATGACGATGGGATGATCAATTGCAATAACTGGCTGAAGTAATGCAGTTAGTCAAAGGGGAGCCAATGTGTTTCAGCCTGGGAAGACATGCTGAGCATGACATGATGCAAGACCTGCTAGGGGTGGCGTGCACTTATCAGTCCAGGCCCCATGGATACTGGCAAAGGCTGTCAGTACCCACAGCATGCCCTGAATAGGTAAGTCTCAAAACACAAACCCACCTTCATAGGTATCACAAGGGATAGGAACCTAGATGTAATGCTACCCAATGCCAGAAGTCTAAACAGCAAGATGTGTGCAGTGTAAACGCACACAGTATGGAGAATGTTGATATCAGTCCTGTAATAGAAAACTGGGTCAAGGCTCACATCAGCACACTAAGACTACCAGGTTACACCTCATACTGTGCTTTACAGCAGCAAAACATGGAACAAGCTACAAAAGGAGGGTGACTAGCAATAAATGTCAAGGATAACCACACCCCCATGTTGGTACCACAACAAGAAGCAGCATGGATTAGCCATGTTCAAATACCAATGGCTAAAACCACCTCACAGTATATAGCCTGCTGCAGACTACTGTCCTAATACCAGGAACTACACCTGGCCTATGTTGGAATACATGAATATATCAAGCCCCCCAAACCACATTATATTGCTTGACTGAAAATACCCAGACATACACTGGGAGTATTATACTAGCACCAACACAGTAGGAGAAAAGTTCCCAGAATCCATAAACCAAAATGCCCAGGAACAACGTACCACTCCCACAAGAGTGGTAGGCATACTGGATGTAATAATCAGCAACATGCTTACTGGATGGCAAGATGAGAAGTGTATCCCTCACTGGTAAGACCAGACCATAGAGTAATCACACTGGATATACACATCCTGACCACAGTCCCTGGCCAGAAAACCACAGTGAAAAACATGTGTAAAGCATAGGTTGCACCCCTCCAAACCGATGTGGAATCCACGAAAGGCCCTGTGCAGGTGCAGAATATGGGACACACCACAGAACATGTTATACAGGCATTCCATGAACACAGCCAGGAATGCTTGGATTATGCAATTACAAATAACAACAAGACACAATGCCATACAAACAGGCATCTGGCATGCTGGACTCCAGCCATTACCAAACCATGCAAGAGAATGAGGAAGCTACTACATGATAGAGCAAACATAAAAAGGGAAGTTCATAGGTTCATAGGTTCATAGGTTCATACTAGGCTATCTGCCCTGGGGCAATTATAAGCCTAGCCCGATAATGTATGGCTTAAGCCACCCCTTGATTTGAGTATACTGTGCCCTTTTTAAGGTTTAGTTTACTGTGTCTCTGTCTAATAGTGACACGGGAGTAATCCCTGGGACAAACCTATGATCCCCCATCCACTTATCGAGATTCTTCTTGAAGAGATTCAGTGAGGTGCTCTGCCTCACATGAACTGGAATTCTATTCCAGAGTGAAGGGAGCCTCTGGGTTATGAACCTGTCCCTCCAGCAAGTTCTATTTATTTCTGAGCTGAGGTTCAAGTCCCTCGAGCATGTGGCTCTAAGGGATTTAGATTTACTGAGGTGGAGCATGTCCATTAATTCTGGATTTGACATAGCTTTGTATGTTAGGCATAGATCGCCTCGAAGTAGGCGGTATGCAACTGAGTAGAGCTGGAGTTTTTTTAACTGAGCAGCATATGGCATCTGTTTGAGACCCTTGATCCTCTTGGTGAGATACTTTTGGGGTCTTTCTAATTGCTGTAGGTGTCGGGTAAGGTACATCCCAAAAGGGCATTGTATTCTATGATGGGCCTGATGAGGGATGAATAAAGGGCACAATTACCTCTTGATCTAGATGTGAAACCCTTCGAGATGAGGTGGGCTATGTAGAAGGTCTTTCTAACCACTTTGGCAATGTGGTTTTCAAAGGAGAGATTGCTATCAACTTGGGTCCCCAGGTCCCTAATAACTTTCTCTGTACTTAATGGGTTTCCGCCTATGTGGTAATTTGTGGGCACATTGTTTTTGCCAAAGGGTATGACTATACATTTTTTGGCATTTAGCTTTAAACCATGGCGCTGGCACCAGTTATCTGTCTCTGTGAGACCTTTTTGAAGGATGTTTGTGTCAGCTGGAGAGTTGATTATGGCGCCCAGTTTGCAGTCATCTGCGAACTTGGTGAGCCATAGTCCTCCCAAGTTTGCCTGTACCTCGGAAAAGTATATACCGAACAAGAGTGGTCCCAGGACAGAACTCTGTGGGATGCCACTTGTGACCGGTTTCGAGTCTGACATGGCTCCAGCAACTCTCACTCTGTGGGTTCTGTCTTTGAGCTGGTTTGCGACCCATCTTGTGACATAGGGGTTTATATTTAAGTAATCACTGATCAGTAGTATGGCAATAAAATATGTCCACACATACAATCCACTAAGGCCAGCCACAACAAGTAAAATCTGTGAATCCAGAGGCAATGTGACACCTGCCCCAAGTACACAGAAAACCCACAACTCCCCGCAATAAATACAAATATATGTTAGAGATGCAACCATTTATCCAAACTGGAGGCTGAGCTCCCCCAACCCAGTACTGTCAAAACCAGTCAGGAGGAGAAGGTAACCACATACACCACAAACCCAGTCCCACATAGACCTATCACAACTGTAAACCAAACACATAATTACAGAAAAACATTCCCGGAGGCCCTAATTACAAACACACCACACCAACAGAGGCCTCCAAAGCAGACCCCAAGCAACCACAACCTCCAAACATAGCACATGCAACACATAGTACACAAAGCTGGTGTGCCAAACAGTTACAGGCCAGAAGGAGAAACAACATGCCTGTTATAGTTGTAATAGGTGTCTGTATAGGCAGACAAACTGCTGTCCCACTCACCAGACTAAACAAGGGAAAGGGTACAGTAAGCTGCCTGTAGGCTGCCACAATATGCCACATAACACAATTACGCAGGTCACCCCAAAGCAAGCAAAACTATGATGCACTCATTGTCATGCTGGTGTGAATGACCTGAGATGTACCTCCCTGGACTACATGAAAAGAGACATGGTGAGCTCTCTGAGTATGTACTCCAGGCCGGTATGACACTGGCTGTTTGCAGCATCCAACCCTCACCAAGAATTATGCCACAGTACAAACACAGAATGATCAGCTTTAACAGGTGGCACAGTTACAGCTGTCAGTCCAAGAGGGTCTAATGTCTGTCTGCTTGAGATGTCATGCATGACAAGCTATGCTGCTGTTCCAGGGATGGCTTGCACCTGTTACCCCTGGGTATCTGGATACTGGATAAGGCCTTTGCCACCTCCATAGAGCCGTACGTAGGCAAGGCCAAAAACCCACCACCCTAGAAAACATAAGTGGTAAGAAACATAAGGGTAATGCTGACCAATGCCAGATGTATAAACTGCAATATGCATGCACCTGAGGCACTTCCCAGTATGGAGAACATCGATGTCTGTGCAGTGACAGAAGCTTGCTGCAAGCCTACTGACAGCACACGAGCACTACCAGGTTATACCACATATCATGCGTTATGGCCCCAACACCTGGACCAAAACATCAAAGGAGGGGGAGTATCCATATGCAGCACAGACACCCATATGGCCAGGTAATTGGCAATGCACGAAGCAGCGGAGACCACCCATGTGCACCTAAGTGTAGTCAAAACTGCTGTACAGTCTGTAGCATGTGACAGACCACACTCTCACACACAGGAACCCCACCCAGACATCCTGAAGACACTGGACAGTATGAATGTCCCACCAAATACCAGACAAGGTACTCACAAATTGCCACATAGGTGGTAAACCATTATGTATGCAAGGAGTAATCAGGGACCTAGGGACACAAGTCAACAGTAACCTGTCATGTGACACTCACAATGCCAATGTGGCTAGGAAGACTGTCTATATTGGACACCGTATCATGAAAGGATTCACATCTACATCAACAGAGGTCACTGTGCCCCTTTACTGTTCCCTTATCAGACCCATAATCTAGTACAATGACTCATATGGGATGTACCATACCTGACACCTGCAGCGGTTAGGGAGACCTCAAAGGTACCTCACCAAGAGGATAAAGGGTCTCAAATATATGTCATATGCTGCCTGGCTGTAGACACCCCAGCTGAATGCAGTCACAGACTGCCTACACAGAGGCATTGTATGTCTGTTGTACAAGGCCATGTCCAACACAGGAGTAATGGGCATGCTCCACCCCAGGAAATCAAAGCCATTGGAGCTGTGAGAGTGACAGATGTCAGCCTCAACACATAATGAAATAGGATGTGCTGGAAGGACAGATACATAACCCAGAGGCTCCCCACACCCAGAAACAGGATCCCAATCCATGTTAGGCAGTGCCCCTCACTGACACCCCTCAACAGGAATATTGCCAAGTGGATGGATGATCGCACATGTACACTGCGGGTCTTCACTGTGTCACGTCCAGACAGAGGCACAGTAAATAAAATCATAAATGGCCATAATAGTCACATAGCAAGGGGCTGCGAAAGACACATACACACTGGCTAGGCTTACTAATGCCCTAGGGTGGATAGCCTAGTATGAACCTATGAACCTATGAAGATACAAATTGTACAGGACACTAAGGATAATCACAAGGCTTACTCAACTGATGGTAGGAACCATGTTGGGAATTCACAGATATGCTCCGAATCACACAGATATTACAAACAACATACCAAACACACACACACATATTGCCAACATACAACCTGACAGGTTCAGTGCAACCCCCCCCCTCAGAATGCAAAATATGTATCCCAGCAGACTGCTGGTCCCCTGACATTGCAGATGCTGAGGTAACAGCCATCATCTACAAAGCAAAACGCACAGCAGCAAAGGTATGTGATGGTGTCCTGGGCTGAGGCCAACATGGACTCCAAGAATAATGGAATGCCAAATCACACTACTGCCCAGTGTCAGCCTTACCACTGGATATGTACCCAAAGAGCAGTGTACAACAACAGTGGTCCTTCACAACAAAGGTGTTGCCTGAATGAATACTGCAAACTACCACCCCAGGATCCTGACAAGCTTGGTCTGCACAGCTATGGAAAGGATCAGTATGTACCGCAGACATAAAGCTATCATGGACCTACTGACACCGGACCCTACCCAGTGTGGCTGTCATAAGTGCAGATCCTGCCCCTAAACATGTTTGACCCATTTGAAACAGTCATTAAGGTCATTGATGAGGGCAATGTGGTCCACACAGCGTAGCTGGACAGTGCATATGCTTCCAGACAATACCCTACGAGTTCAGTATGGATATGTTCACCAGCTTAAATATAAACCCCTATGTCAGTAGAGGGGTGCAAACCAGACCAAGGACAGAACTGACATGGTCAGACATGCTGCATCCATGTCAGACTACAAAGCAGATATGAGTGGCATCCCACAAGGCTTGGTCCTGGGACCACCCCCGTTCCGTATATATGTCACATAGGTACAGACCAACATGTAAGGACTGTGACTGAAAATGTATGAAGAGGAGTACAAACTGCCCACCATATCCGACCCCCAGCTGACACAAGCAACCCACAAAAGGGCCACATAGAAACAGACAACTGGAGCTATAGCCATGTCAGCAAGCTAATTGCTGAACTGTGTATAGACAACCACTGTGGATATACAGTAAGTGCCCACCAATTACCACACAGGTGTTAACCCATTACGTATCTAACAAGTAATGAGAGACCTGGGGACACAAGGTGATAGATATCCTGCATTGGACAAACATGTGGCTGTAGTGTTCGCAGAAACATACCATATACCCACCCAATCACGATGGTTGTCAGATGTAGATAAGGGGTGGTCACTGTGGCTCTGCAGTCATCCTTCATCAGCATCACAATTGACTACAATAGCCCCTGTGGGATATACCTCAGCAGACACCTCCATCAACTGTAAAGTCCACAACAGTACCCCACCAGGAGTAGCAAAGAGCATGAACAGATGCCATGTGTTGCCTGATTAAACAAACTGCAGCTCCACACACTGCCATACTGCCCACCCAGAGGCAAGCTGTGCCTGATGTATGAAGCCATGTCCAAGCTGGAATCAATGAACATGCTGCACCTTGTACAATCTGAATGGCAGTGAGCTATGCACATGAGAGACCTGAACCCCAGCACTGACATACATAGGACAAGCTGTACAGAATGATCCATAACATAGAAGCCACCCCCACTCTTGAGTAAACACCCAGTACAGGTTAGCCAGAGAGTCACCTATCAACACCCCTCAAGAGGAATCCTGATGAGTGGATGGGAGATGGTAGGTTAACCCTGGGTATCACTGTTATGTCAGAGGTAGACGGAGGCACAGTATACTAACCATGACATATGTCATGGCAAACTCCAGTTGCAATGTGTGTCGAAGGACAAACACACTCTGTGACTAGCATCAGAAATGGCCTAGGGAACACCGCTAGTGTTTGCCAATGTCCACCTATGTTGTGGAATACACTACCAATGTTGGACAAGCCTGGTGTAGGTAGTCCATATCTGAACATAATGCAACATGGTCATATGTGCACAACTGGCCCCTACACAGTCTGTTGTGCTCACTATGAAGATGTCAAGCAGTGATAGGACTAAAGCCCAGGATACTGTCCACCAAAGTGAAAGTACTGAACCAGTACACTATACGGTACTACAGTGTTAGGTCATTATGAAAGGATGTTGACAACTGTATGCAAAGTATCCCATGCAATCCCTGCAGGCACATTATAATCCCTGTTGTGGCAGACACGAAGCAGTTGGCCAGTTAGTACACAACATGACACCCAACACACAACCATAAACGTGAGATATTGTTGAAGTTCACACACACCCAAATATGTGGTGGACTGCAGAGTTCAACATATGGAACGCTCACACTGGGCATGCTCACACACTTTGATAAATGAGGCATATGTCAGACAACATGCCATGGAAAGGCTGAACTGGGCATGCTCACACACTTAGGCCATTTCTCTGTTTAGCAGTTGGCCACACATATCTGGTATTTGTACATGCCATTCCAGGAACCAACCACAACACAGCAATCTGCCCAGTGCACACAGTAAATGACTACAGAGACATACGTGATATAGTGGATCGCCCTCATATTCAAACATCTTCCACAGATACACATGTTGTTCATAGGAACAGGGAATGCTATGGCAATAAAAACCTGCAAACAGTCTAACAGCAACAAATATTGTGCATTTGACAATTAAATATATGGGTGTAGAGGTCAATACTAGGCTTGTTGCCCTAGGGAATGACAGCTTAGACAGAGTGTGCTTGGCATCTGCATCCCCAGTACAGTAGGCTACTGTGCCACTGTAAAGTAGGTCACATAAGGCAAAGTGTGAGGCTAGTGAGCTGTGCTTCTGTCAAGCAGGGGCACAGTGGAGATCCCAGGGTTTGAATGTGCTAAGCCACATCCATGTTGTTGGTGTGTGCTGGAAGAGGGTTGCTGATGACTTCAAACAGTAAGTGGGCGTCAATAATAGACTGAGGGGAGCCCTATCTGCATTGCCTGGACAATTCCACTGTCAACACTGTGTTGTGATGATAATGTGGGAATGGTGTCATGCTGGTACTGTTCACAGATGTCCTCCCTCTGTGGGCTACAGCTCTGAAATGTATTAGCTCACTCTGTCTGTTGGACGGCTCATATATAGCTGGTGTACACCTGACAGGTGTCTTGTTGTGGAGCAGTCATGGGTATATGTGGGATAGCATGATCAATGCAAACCTTACACATGCTCAGTGAATGCAATTGTCAAGGATTATGCAGAGTGGCCAGTATAGTCCTCCAGCATGGGTCCTTTGAAGTCGTCCACCCCAGTCTTCACAAGTGTAGAGTCTGCTTGTGTTACATACAGTTTGTTTGCAGTGGCAACCTTGCCTGGGGGTGGGGATGGGATATGGATGTCCAGGAAAAGGTGGGTATGGTCAGATATCAACAATGGTGGTCTACCTCTGATGTGGAACAGTGAGTACCCATGTTGTAGATGGACAGGTGCAATATATATTCCCCCATTTGGCTGTGGTGAGTGGTTCTGCCATAGCACATGAACCCACAAATTGTAGTGGCTGTAAGGTAAAGTTGTAGAGGCCTGAGTAGTTCCCACACACAATATGCTTGTACCTGATGTTAACAACTGGAATGGTGCATGTGAACACCTGCATATCCCGGCACTGTTCCCAGGGAAGCAAAGTGTGTGTCCTGGATGTGGGAGTGGTGTTCTGGACTGGTTGTGTTGTGTGTTGCAGGTCCTGTGGTCACGAAGCATGGTACAGAACATAACCTGCCAGTGCAATGTGCATATCTGACCCTGAAGTAGGTGGCTGCAAATGCATATATATGCTATCCCCCACCTGACAGGTAGTACTAGATGTACATACCTCTGTATAAATAAAGATGTCAGCACCCTATAAATACTGCAGGTGCAGAACAGATGCCCAGTAATTTGGATAGCGCGCCCTGCTAATGCGTCTCCCTCAAGTCTCATAATATAGTTAGGTAGGAGTTTGAACCATGCAAATGCTCAGTGTGTGTGTGTGTGTGGGTGAGCGGGGTTGATGTGTGTGCAAGTCTGTGTGAGGGAAGTGTCCTTTTGGCAACTGTGAAAACACTCTACAGGATGCACATTCCCCTATCTAAGCACTGATGATGTCAGCACCCTATAAGTACAGCAGGAGAAGGGAACCCTCCCAGTAATATGAATAGCGCACTCTGCTAATGCATTTGTCACGAGTGTCATAACATAGTTAGGTAGGGGTTTGAATCCTGCAACTGCCCAGTGTGTGTGGAGGGGGGTTAGTGTGTGTGGATGTCTGTGTGAGGGAAATGTCCCTCTTGGCAACTGTGAAAACACTCTACAGGATGCACATTCCCCTATGTAAGCACTGATGATGTCAGCACCCTATAAGTACAGCAGGAGAAGAAAAACCTCTTAGTAATCTGAATAGTGCGCTTCGCTAATGCGTCTCTCTCACATGTCGTGACATCGTTATGTAGGGGTATGAATCCTGCAAGTGTGTGGGGGGGGGTAGTAGGGTGTGTGTAATTGCAAGGGTGATAGAACAGATCCTTTTGGCAAATAGTACAATACACCAGATGCTGCATATTCTCCCAGTAAACACAGGGGATGTCACCACACTATCAGTACAGCCAAACAGGGCTAGTTGGCCAGTAATGCCAATAGTGCGCTCCGCTACTGGGTCTATCACCATTGTCAGAGCACAGATAGGTATGTTTTGGAAACCCACAACTGCCACGTGTGGTTGTGTCACACAATATGACCTTGTGTGGGTTTCTGTGCATAACAATGCATGCCATTGCCTAAACCAGCAATGGCAATGCACACATGATGTATGTGTGTGATACATACACATAAATACCTGTGACCTGCAGTAGTTACCATGTCTGACACGTGCCCCGAGTGGATAAATGGCATTCGCAATGCATAACAATATGACTGTGTCTTACTGTGCAGGGGCTGCACGCGGTATGTGTCTATACAGTGTGGGTTGTATATGATATAATACCTACAGCAGGGGATACACATCTGGTCTGGGCCATATAGTCTACATGTAGTCGATGAACAGGTGCTGCATGTTCCCACCTGTTGTGGGAGTGGTAACATGTTATTCCACTGCAAATCAGTGACCACATGCTGGGAACCTATCAGTTAGTGTGTTGTAGCTACAGTAATGCTCACGCACAATGTTTGGCTGGATGCAGTCCAGCCATATAAAGACATTTCTTGAGACTGTCATATTGCCAGTGTTGTTAGGGAGGATAGGTGGGTTTCCTGTGTACGGGAGGGTTGTGTGTGCCAGGCTATGAACCAGAAGGCAGTCCAACACACTGTTAGCTGCTCATGAATACGCCCTGATGCTTTGTGCTGTGCCAACAACCTGGAGGTGTGTGTATCTGTGGTGCCTTGAGATACCACCCCCCTGTCCATGTGTGTTACATGTGCAGAGGACGACAGGCATGGTATGAGGTATAACCTGGCAGTGATGGGTTGCACCTGTGAGCCGTGAATCAGGACTCTGGTACTGCACAGACATTGCAGTTCACCGTGCTGAGGACAGTCCAGTGCATGCATCTTGCGGTGTACACTGCTGGTGTTGTGTAGCATCACTGTTAGTGTCCTATCCTGTGTGATACCCATGGAGGTGGCTATGTAATCTGTGTCCTGCAGTAAAAGGCACTATGTGTGTATCAAGGGGCTTCGCCAATATACAATGGCCTATGGGTGTCACATGCAAGCTGCCCCTCGCAAATCATTGTGGCTTCCCTAGCATGTAAGCACACATTGACAGCCAGTGGATACCCTATGAATGACATTGTAGATTGAGCAGAATGTAGACATAGAACACCCTTCCTACATATAGTGGTAGCATACCTGGTGAGGGTATGATGGCAACCATGATCAAGCTCATACTGGCCCGTGCCACATGCTGAGAGATCCCTTCTATGTTCCCTATCATGTAGTCCAGGGAGGTATGTCTCAGGTCATCCATAGTGGCATGGTCAATGACTGAGTCATATGTGTCCATGCCTCTGACTGACCTCTATGCATGTGTTTTGTGGTGGACCATAGTGCCCCACAGGCATATCACTGTAACCTTCACCATGTACAGCCTGTTGATAGGGACCTCACTGCAGCGGCCAAGAGAGGTACTTGACACATCTGTAGCAGGTGTGTTGTGTAGCCCTACAGGTTGTGAGTGTGTGGCACATGGGATGTGTGTGCCATGTGTGGCATGTGCTCTGTTCTGATGTAACATATGCCTGTGTGCCAGCTGCGGAGGTGTGTGATGCTCAGATAGGATGCTATTCAGAGTCTCCAAGTATGCCCCAGTGTGTTCAGATTGCTGTCAGTGCGGGTCTATGTTAGACTGGTATTGTAGTCATGGTAGTATTTCATGCCACCTGACAGGGTATGGCAGTACTGGGTTCAGAGTGCTCAGTCCCCAGATTGGCTATGTGGTGGCATCCCACACATGTGTTGTACTTTCCTGGCCAGGGTTGAGGGTTGACTGCATACATGTGGGAGCTGTGACATTGCCACATGACTCACATAAACCACAACTGGACCATAGAGGTGATTCACAGGTTACCGTTGCACATACCATAGTAGTGTGATTGCCATGGTGATTACCAACACATAGGGCTAATGGGGAACAACATACTGAAGGTGTGTATGTGTGGGTGTACTGCTACTGATTTCATAGCACTGGCATATATGGCTGCACACGTGGGTAAATGCCAGGTAAGTCATGTGCAATGTGTCACAGGCAACGTACATGCAAACAGGACAGACAGTGATGTTCTGTCATGTGGAAACTTGACATACATATAGTATGCTATGCAGATGTCACTAGGAGTCCACAGAAGCACTGTAGCTCTGCATTGCAGTTGGAAGCAGTGTTCCAGGGAACCCCAAGTGAACATGCATGCAAACAAAGCTACAGTAAGCAGGGCTGGAAGTAGTCCATTGAACAACAAAGAAGGGGTAACACTAACAGTAGGTAACAGTGCAAATATGCAGGCACTATCAACATGTACCCAGGAATGCACAGCTCAGATGTCCATGGTAGAACTGATATTATGTCATAGTTAATTGTGATTTGTATTACATTGGTACTGCACACATATCAACATGCGCAAACATTCACATTGCATAGTCGTTGTGGGCAACTTGCCACCATTACTGTACATGTCAATCATTGCGTATCACTACTTGCATTAGCTTCCCCCTGTGCTACCCATGTATGTGACTATCTGTTGACTTCCTTACCACCGGTATGCAATAATGAGCAGCTGTTACACTATAGTACTTACTATGGGTGAAGATAACAATTCAGGACAGTCATACGGTTACTGCATCAGGCATGCTGGGATATACACACAGTCATATCAGTACACTGTACTGTTACCAACATGATACTACTAATACACTTCTATGTAGTCACCCTGTGCATCAGCAATGTGTTTACCTGTTCCTGCACTGATGTTGGAGATTGCAGGAGGTGGCACAGTTTCATCATATCCACAGGTGTGAATTAGGTATGCCTGAGTCTGCCACTGATACCACCAATTGACATGTGTGTGCATGTGTGTTGGTGAGGGGCAGCAGTACAGGGTGGGGCAATGTTGGTGCAGTGTGTGCGTATATGTGGTAGCTCCAGGTGTTAACATTTTGCATGTGTGTATGCACGCACACAGTTACACTTCATGGCCGCCATATACAGGAGTTTGTGGACAGCCACAGACTGCACCTGGCAGGTCATACAGATCAGTGTCTGTGGGCATGGACACGGTACCTGTGCCTGGCAGGGGTGCTAAGGACCATATCTGGTACTAAGCCAGACTGGGTACTGTCATCAGAAGTGGGAGTGTGTTGACTGGACACAGGTCCCTGTTGGGACTGTCCAGAGCCACGTGCACATGGTCTCCTGGGGCGTTCCGATGACAGCACAAACCCAGCATTGCTGGGGCTACTGCTGGCACTATGGGGGCATCCGTGGGCCTGTTGTCATCTGCATCGACTGCCAGCTGCTGCTGTTGCTGGCATACGGCCATGTTGACGCCGCAACCATCCACCATTGCCCTGGCTCATGGACATGTGGTTGTGGAACTGCTGTAATATGTCCCCATAACGTCTGTCTATGACATTGGTGAAATTACAGATAGCATCCGCGATGTCACGCATACTGTCAGTCATGGCTGTGTGACATGCTCTCAGCCCCTCAGACCCTGTCTGGTGTACCTTTCCATACGCGACTGTGCCTGCATGACAGTCTGAAACATAGCTGAGGTTGACTGACCTCTTTGGGCACGTCTGCCAGAGGCAGTACGCCCATGGATGCTCCCACTAGAACCCATGGGCAACTGTCTGTGTAGTACCATCGCAGGACCCTGCCCATGGCTGCTGTGTGGGGATGCATGTGCCACAGATACCACATTACCCTGGTCAATGCCCACTGTATCCTGTCCATCACCTAGGGACAATGGTGACATAGGATGTACTGGCAGGATGACTGTGCACAATGATGGGGTTGACAGCTGTGTACTGTCAATTGGCTGACCAATGATGGACCCTGACACACCTTCCTGTGCCATTACACAGATATCATCATTATCAGTACCTGTGGCACCAGATTCAGGTTCCCTGCTGCAGGACACCAGAGCAGTACCAGAACCTGTGGGAGGAAGACCGGAAACACAGTTTACAATGTCTACACAATGTTACCAGTAATGCACGTATGCACACATGCACACGTGGACACATGCACACATGCACACATGCACACATGGACACAGGCACACATGCACACGCGTGGACACAGGCACACATGCACACATGCACACATGGACACAGGCACACATGCACACATGCACACATGCACACATGCACACATGCTCACGTGGACACAGGCACACATGCACACATGCACATGTGGACACATGCACACGTGGACACAGGCACACATGCATACATGCACACATGGACACAGGCACACATGCACACGTGGACACGTGGACACATGCACATGTGGACAAGTGCACACATGGACACATGCACACATGCCCGCATGCACACGTGGACACAGGCACACATGCACACATGCACACATGCACACGTGGATACAGGCACACATGCACACATTCAGACATGCACATGTGGACACAGGCACACATGCACACATGCACACGTGGACACAGGCACACATGCACACATGCACACCCCACAGTATACACACAGAGCGCTACTGAGTTACACTAGTATTACTAGCACTATCAGGACTATTATAGGTATTGTTAAAACACACTCACCAGCATGGATGGGCTGCCTTGCTGTAACACTGGAGGGACCTGCAGAAATGAGGAGATTAATATCAGTGGGCACAACTGTGCCATTGATACTGCATATGATACAGTGCAGTAGTACACCAGTTGCCTTTCACACGTCAGCTGCTGATATTGGCAATATCACACCTGTACAATTACATACTATCTTGACAGCTACATACCACGGACACACCTTACACATGCATAAACTAACAGTGTACAGAACAGTCAAGTGTACATATGGCATATTACCTGCACGCTCCATGTTGTGCTGCTGTGTGGATCCAGCCTCCATCATGATGCAGGTATGTTGCTGTTGATGTTCTGGGGCTGGAGCCATAACACTTAGGAGTAGCCACTCCAGTCTGGTGAAGGGGGATGAGTGGCCACCCCACCTCCTGTGGCAACCTGTTGCCTATGGATATCCGATGCACGCTGATGGACATTTCTGATTAAATCACTGCAGTGATGTCGTACCTGCTCATATGTCCTATTATGCGTGCCAATGTCATTTACCCTACGGACAAGGACTTGCCATAGTGCAACACTCTCCTGCTGATTCTGGCTGGTGCAGGAAAACAGTATGTCATAATCCCGCACCAGGCTCTGGTGTATCTCGAAAAAACACCAAAAGGCCAGCATATATAGATCCACCTTTTATTTCGAGGTAAAAATAGAGAAGGACATATAATGCCCGAAACAAAATGTAATTCACTCAACTCAGACTAGTTTCGGCTATCGCCTTCTTCAGTGAGTAGTAACAAGACATTTCACCAGCACCCCAGTCCTGAATTTATATAACCCCTAACCAATAGGAATGGAGCTATATACCCTACATATGTATAAAGCATAATTATTTTGTCAAGCTGTAAGTAACAAATATATATATATATATATATATACACATAGATGGCCACATGGGTATACACTGTAAATGTTGATAACAACATATTAATCATGTATAAACATGAAAATGACCACATAGTGATACAAATAAAAATAACTACTTATCAAGGTATACAATATCAGTATAGGAGAAAATGATTCTTAAAGAATACAGTTCTAATGTCACAAAAAAAGAAAATATAATGATGCACTTGACAAAATGCTGTATAAAAGTATACGACGATGAATAATGTGACCGTACGTATCTACTTGTCCTAAATAAGTAGAGAGGGGATGTTATGAAATATGGATGTATTAATAGGTCATAAATGGTCATTAAGTCCTGGTGGAAATAATGCTCCAAGATGTATGATCCAGTATTTTTCTTTATGACTGAGTATGCTTTGCCATCCCTGTTGGTTATGTCTGTTTCCAGTGATTTTATCTATGATAGTGAACATAAATTTGGCAGTTGGATGTTTGACAGTGTGTTGATATAAAGCATTAGACAATTTTTTATTGCGAATATCGCTGCAATGTTCCCCAATCCTAATTCTTAAAGAATGTGAGGTTTTGCCCACATAAAATGAGCTACATTGACAGGTCGCCAAATATATTACCCAACTGGTTGAACAATTGCCAAAGATTCTAACATCATACACCTTACTAGTGTTAGAGCTAGTGAATTGTTTAAGCTTATTGACTTGTGCACATGAGGTACAATGTCCACAAGGGAAAGTTCCCAATAGTTCGTCCCCCGTTATGGTGAGCTGTTTGTACTTGGCCCCTCCACTTTCCTTCTGTTTGTAATGAGAAAATAATGTTCCCAATGTTTTACCTCTCCTATATGAAAATGAGCATTGATTTCACAGAATCCCCCGAAGATAATCATTGGCTAGTAAAATGTTCCAATTGTTGTTAATAACTCTCCTAACAATTTGATGATTCTTACCCAGGGTAGTAATGAACCTAATATTATCCTCCTTGGGATTGTTGCTATGGTCCTTGTATTCTAACAATATTTGCCTTTCTTTTTGGTCAGTCCAAACTCTAGCGGATTCGATATCAGATATAGAGTATCCCCTATCCAAAAATCTATTCTTTAAATCTGCTTTGGCATTTACATAGTCAACATCTGAGGAATTGATCCTACGGATCCTCAGATATTGAGATTTGGGGATATTGCGGATGGTGTGGCGTGGATGCATGCTAGAGGCATGAAGCAATGAGTTAAACTGTGGGTATTTACGATGGATCAAGTCATTCTTGAATAAGAAATGTGTGGTTTCAACGATATAAGGATATATATGCTTCATATGACATTCCTTATTTAATACATACATTTGAACTACACTTGCCAATTATAGGAGGTTGAGAAGCTTTTTTATGTGTGGAATTTGTGTATTTCGTTTAATAACATCAGCGCTTATTTTGTGAGATATTGGCTGACAGTCTATACGTGTTGCACTATTTCAGATAACTATTTTCTATCTATCTGATTATGTATTAGTTTTGTTAGTTGAAATTGTATTGTACCTAGGGATTGTCTAAACATAGACTTTTCAAACCTGAATATAGGGGACATTATGATGTTAAATACCACTTGTCTGCAGTACAGTGCTTATTTGGATAGGGCCTATTCAAATTTATTCTTTGAGTAGGTACATAATATTTACACATTACTTATAATTAACCAGATTTTGGCTGGTTTATTTGTATAATACACTGTAATATAAGTGCAGGTGGGGTTAGTTGCCTTCAGACATACTGCAAGTTTGGCCTTTGTTTATACCATCATTTGTTAGGTTTTTTGATTTATAATTCTGTATTGTACCCAATGTATGCCCATGAATATTGAACATCTATTTTGATTTTAAGTATAGGGGACATTAGGTTTCCAAATATTACTTATCAGTAGGCCTGCTTCTATTTAACTGAGCCTATTCATATTCATGCTTTGGAGTGGGTCCTAACATAAATATATTACTTTGGATTACATAATTGTGGTTAGCTATGATTCCCAGATACTGAGGATAATGAATGACTAGAGAGTCATATCTGAGCACTACAAATATATTAATGGATGAACGTACATGTGATTTATGTCTGTATATATTTTTATACATAGTGTACCCCTATACAATATTTGGCTCCTCTAATATTTACAGGTTTAGATTACCATTACATTTTTTGTTGAGTTGGTCCTGTGCATTATTATTTATAATCAGGTTGTTACCTTGCTCTGCTGGGTGATTCTCTCTGGCCCTGCTTTTGGTCTTCCATTCTGTTACATTTGGCATTCTATAGACTCTTCCTTGGACAACTTATACAGTAACTATTATGGATTTGGACAAAATTTTGGATGGGTTGTGTGCTGATAGGGAAGATTTAGGCATTTTTGGATTAGATCATATCCCAAGCAACAACCAAAGCCAACCTACTTCCTACATCCCAGATAGTGGTGAATTGGCCTTTCGTAACCTGGAGAAAGGACTTAAAGGGCACAGGGCCAACATTTGGCACCTCAGGCTTTTTAAAGCCTATCTTCATAAAAATATGGCACTCAGAGGCCTTCGAATCAAACTTCGCCCTCTAGTCGGCAGATCTGAACAGAGGCTGACTGATGAATGGGATGAGGCACTCAGAAATGGCTCTATGGTCTTTGTCAAAATTTTAGCCTCTTATTACGAAAGGACCATTGATCTATGTGTATCAGAAGTTAAAAAATTGAGTATGGAGTGTAAAAAATTCCAGTTTAGTACAAACTACCAGGAGCTGTTGGACAGGTTGTCCAAGGAACTTACCACATATGACAAAATCATTAGAGATAGAAAAGTCAAGAAATTTAACAGAGATGTCATGGATTATGACAAGGGACATCCTTTTCAAACACAGAGAACTGTGAGATTTCAGGATACTACCCCAGGTAGGACCAAAAGCAGGACCAGAAAAAGACCAAGGTCCATATTAAAACACAGAGACCAATTCCACACTAGTACATCAGGGGAGGAGTCATCTTACACCGATAGTGAGGGTGGAATAATAGTCAATTCACCTCTCAAGAAGAAAACCAACACTCATTACCCTTTGGGGGGGTAGGCAACCCAGATGGGGGAGGAAACATGCCAATAGAAATAGGAACAGACTCAATGACAGGACTGATACAATCTCTACTGAAATAATGAAAACACAATTTGACAATGTTCTGAATCTATCTGATTGTGTACTTACGGATGACCAACACCAAGTATTGAATAAAGGATTGAGTTTTGTCCCAAGCTTTTTCTCTGATCAATACCAAGTTTCATTAGATGTGATAGACTACTGTCGTAGACTTAACCTTAAGATATTCTTTTCAGAACAGGACGCCTCTACCACTCAAAGATCTTCTGATTTTGTTTTCCACAAATCCACTTTTCAACCACCCATGAACAAGAATGTGGCCATCTTTCAACAGGCTATACTCAAATATCTACACTTTCCTCATTTGGAAGGTCAAATTAGCCCAGATAACATTACCCCTGCTGAGAGGGAGGCACTGTCAGAACTGAGATCTAATCATAACATTGTAATACTTCAAGCTGATAAGGGAGGAGCTGTGGTAATTCTAAACATGGATTATTATGTCCAGGAGGGTCTTAGACAATTGTCCGACTCTCAAAGTTATATGCATATGGGTATTGATCCCACTAATAAATTCAAACAGGAGACTGGTTCATTTTTAGAGGCAGCCTTAGAGGAGGGTATTATCACCAAGAAAACAGTTCAACATCTTCAGGTTAGGGATCCATCAAAACAAATTTTATATTTACTTCCTAAGATACACAAATCGATTACACACCCTCCAGGTAGGCCCATTGTATCTGGCCATGGTTCACTTACTGAACCATTATCTGTATTCCTAACACAATATCTCATACCTCTCCTCTCACAGGTTAGGGCAAGAATTCAGGATACCACCCAATTTTTGAAAATCATTGAAGATACACAGCTTGAGCCAGAATGGTTGATGTGTACGTTGGACGTAAAATCTTTGTATACTAGTATACCTCACTGGGCAGGGCTTCAAGCTTTAGAATATTGGGTGAACAAGGCCGAACTATATCCACCAGATTTTAACACATTGCTGATCTGTATGTCCGAACATGTCCTTAATAAAAATGTATTCTACTTTCAGGGGGACTGTTACTGGCAACTGTGAGGTACGGCCATGGGGGCCTCTTTTGCCCCAATTTATGCAGATCTTTTTATGGCCTATCTTGAGGAGTGCCTTATATATAATCCCCTACATAACATTTATTTAGTAGAAATGGACATTTGGCGGAGATATTTAGATGATTGCTGGATGGTGTGGCGTGCTGATGCCATTTACCTTATGGAATTTGTGGAATATCTAAACAACAATATTTGGGGAATTGAGTTTTCTATTACATCGCACATGGATCAAATAGACTTCTTGGATGTCACAGTGTATCGGAACAGGGACCATACACTTAATACCAAGATCCATCGTAAATACCCACAGTTTAACTCATTGCTTCATGCCTCTATCATGCATCCACGCCACACCATCCGCAATATCCCCAAATCTCAATATCTGAGGATCTGTAGGATCAATTCCTCAGATGTTGACTATGTAAATGCCAAAGCAGATTTAAAGAATAGATTTTTGGATAGGGGATACTCTATATTTGATATCGAATCCGCTAGAGTTTGGACTGACCAAAAAGAAAGGCAAACATTGTTAGAATACAAGGACCATAGCAACAATCCCAAGGAGGATAATATTAGGTTCATTACTACCCTGGGTAAGAATCATCAAATTGTTAGGAGAGTTATTAACAACAATTGGAACATTTTACTAGCCAATGATTATCTTCGGGGGATCCTGGGAAATCAATGCTCATTTTCATATAGGAGAGGTAAAACATTGGGAACACTATTTTCTCATTACAAACAGAAGGAAAGTGGAGGGGCCAAGTACAAACAGCTCTCCATAACAGGGGACGAACTATTGGGAACTTTCCCTTGTGGACATTGTACCTCATGTACACAAGTCAATAAGCTTAAACAATTCACTAGCTCTAACACTAGTAAGGTGTATGATGTTAGAATCTTTGGCAATTGTTCAACCAGTTGGGTAATATATTTGGCGACCTGTCAATGTAGCTCATTTTATGCGGGCAAAACCTCACGTTCTTTAAAAATTAGGATTGGGGAACATCGCAGCGATATTCGCAATAAAAAATTGTCTAATGCTTTATATCAACACACTGTCAAACATCCAACTGCCAAATTTATGTTCACTATCATAGATAAAATCACTGGAAACAGACATAACCAACAGGGATGGCAAAGCATACTCAGTCATAAAGAAAAATACTGGATCATACATCTTGGAGCATTATTTCCACCAGGACTTAATGACCATTTATGACCTATTAATACATCCATATTTCATAACATCCCCTTTCTACTTATTTAGGACAAGTAGATATGTACGGTCACATTGTTCATCTTTGTATACTTTTATATAGCATTTTGTCAAGTGCATCATTATATTTTCTTTTTTTGTGACATTAGAACTGTATTCTTTAAGAATCATTTTCTCCTATACTGATATTGTATACCTTGATAAGTAGTTATTTTTATTTGTATCACTATGTGGTCATTTTCATGTTTATACATGCTTAATATGTTGTTATCAACATTTACAGTGTATACCCATGTGGCCATCTATGTGTGTGTGTATATATATATATATATATATATATATATATATATATATATTTGTTACTTACAGCTTGACAAAATAATTATGCTTTATACATATGTAGGGTATATAGCTCCATTCCTATTGGTTAGGGGTTATATAAATTCAGGACTGGGGTGCTGGTGAAATGTCTTGTTACTACTCACTGAAGAAGGCGATAGCCAAAACTAGTCTGAGTTGAGTAAATTACATTTTGTTTGGGGCATTATATGTCCTTCTCTATTTTTACCTCGAAATAAAAGGTGGATCTATATATTCTGGCCTTTTGGTGTTTTTTCAAGTTTGGTTGGCCGTGCATGCCGTACGTGCGAGGAATGCTGTTTTGTCTGATGTATCTCCTCATCTTCTGCTGCAGAGTAGGCAGGATTACGCTGGCGCACCATGTCCCTAGAAGAGAACACAAACAGGATATCAGCAGACTATGTCAGCAATATATGGCATACATATTATACATGATACTCAACTGTAGTGATATACTACTACTCCCATATGTAGCATGTGTGTGTCTCTTGGTGGATACACAAGTACATGGCCAGATATCAGTGCTCAGCCAACACCTGTGCAACAATACCTGCCACATTCCATACAACATAGTAGCATGCCCCATTGGTCAGCACACTGCGATGGGTCCAATGCACAACCTCACTCTGGGGGTTCATACCAAGGTACTGTATGTGGAATGCCATCCACTAATGTGATCTGGACACAAGTTACTCGGCTTGGATATACATATCCCACCACCACCACCACCAGCACAGTAGACTACTTTGATATGTATGTGATTAGACAGTTATTCACTTGTTAGGTCTAGGATGGTATCCATGCAGCCCACTGGGCCAGTGGAAGCTACAACCCACACTGCTGACCCCTTTGCAAATGCTTCCCACGGACATCCCAAAGAATGCATGGAACATGCACACACATTTCGAACCCAGACCCTATGCACAAAGGTTAGGCATCATGTCCAGTGGACCCCAGCCAAAAGCAGATTGTACAACGATAGAAGGAGGCTACGGCAGTACAGAGCAGATTCACATTAAGGGAAGGCATCTGTGGTCAGCACTGGTAATAAGCTACGGTCTCTCATAACAACATCCACAGCCTACTCTGGATGGGAAATGGCCACGAACACTATAGATAACCACAAGGCCTTCTTCAGTTATGTTACACATATGGACCAAATGCCTTAGAAATGCTCTGAGTTACTACACACCTACTTAACATTCACCGAACACACAGATATTGGCAACATTCTTGCAGACAGGTTTGGTGCACGTATCCCCCCTCCTTCTCCCCCACACTTAGAAATACTTATCACAGCTGAATGTAACCTCCCTATCATCTCACATGTCCAGGTGAGGGCCGCCCTCAGCAAAACAGAACACACAGCATCAATGTGACCTGATGGTATCCCTGGATGTGTGCTATGTGAACTCCAAGAGGACATACAACCGCATATAAGACTGATATTTAACCTTGGCCGTACTACAGGATATGTACCTGAACACTGGCATACAGCAACAGTGGTCCCACTCCACTAAGGAGGCACCTCTACTGACCCTGGGAATTACCGCACCATAAGCTTAACCAGCCTGGTCTGCAAAGCTATGGAATGGTTCAGTATGGGATGCATATACAGCAATATTGGGTACCTGCAGACACTTGTTCCCAGCCATTTTGCCTTTGTGATGGACTGATCCTGCCTTTTGAACCTGGTTGACCTTTCAAAACAGTCACTACAGCCATTGATGAGGGCAACGCAATCCATACAGCCTACCTAGACTTCCCTAAGGCCTTCAACACAGTACTCCACTCAGGCATCATAGACAAGCTTATTAGCTTATTAGCTTACATGTTACTACATATGTCACATGATGGGTTGCACACTGGTTGACATACAGAACCCATAATATCGATATTGTAGGAGCCATGTCAGACTCAATGCCAGTCACATGTGATATCTCACAGGCCTCTGTCCTAGGACCCCTCTTGTTTGGCATTTATTTCTCAAATGTAAAAGCAAACATGTGCGGGTTGTGGATGACAAAGTTCCCAGGTGACTGCAAACTAAGTGTCATAGTCGTTACACCAGCTGACACACACATCCTACAGACAGGCCTCACTGAAACAGTAAACCAGTGCCAGGATCATGGCCTAACACTGAATGACATGTAATGTATAGTCATTCCCTTTGGGTGAAACTACATGCACACAACATATCACATGGACATACCTATAGATACAGACCTATGACACATATGGAGGGTTCACAGTATGCAGACTATTAACTTGTTACTTTACATTACCTGTGTTTGTCGCAGCTGGTTGTGTTACCGTTACTAAAGCTTCCTGCTGCTGCTGGCACAGCTTGGTACTGACACTGCTGACAGCTTCAACTTAGTTTGTGTACCGTGTGTTGTTTGTGTTCTTAATTTTTATTTTCTTTCTTTCTCTCTCTCTCTCTCTCTCTCTCTCTCTCTCTCTCTCTCTCTGTCTGCCTCCAGACAGTGCAATGAAAGTATTGCATGTGTGAAGTGTGAGTACAGGATGCTTTTGTAGGTAGCTGCATAGATCCATGTGATGGCCTCTGCACCAATTGTAAGCCAGCATTTGCTAATTGCATACAGCCAGTTGTGTACTGATTGCAGTTCTCACTGTGATTTCAGGACAGTGCTATAAAAAGGTATGTGAGATAGGCATTTCCCTTTCAGATTGTAAGGGCGGGGATCATGCTGGTATGCTGTGGACACTGTTCTGTGAGTGTAAAGGTTAGTATCTCTCTCATGATTCAGGCTGTGTTGTAGATTCACATTTCTCCATTCCTCTCTCCTGTTTCCTCTAGTAAGTGTGTATGCACACTGACACCTACAACTACACACACACACACACACACACACACACACACATATATATATATATATATATATATATATATATATGTAAATATACATACATTTATATATGTACATTAACTGACATTATTACCTACTAGCTACCATCTAGCATGGCTGTTTCAGTTCACACACTACTGTTATGGAAATCCACAAGTTTTGACAATAAGTATAAATGACATGCTTTGTGTACTACACATCCTATATTCCCTTTACATTCATTCCCACTATTACATGATATATTTATTTTAGCACAATGTTCTTCTGTAACAGTCATGGCTTAGTGCTAGGTCATGCAGACTAGTGTTTCCTGGGTTCGGGACTGACAGTGGGATTTTATTTTGCTTTTGAACTGACTACAGGACCTGTCAATCAGAGTGACTAAGGCACTTTTAAGCAGTTGTAACCGGGTTAGCGCTGGTTTGCGTGGAGCTCCCGCATGCACACTGGCATTCAACTCCGCGCACACCCGCTTACAACCGCTTAACAGTGCTTACTCTGGCACACACCCGCACTATTTTCTTTGAAAGAAATGAAAATGGGGAGACAGGAAAGTGGTGAAAAAGGGGTCACAAAGAGGGTAAGACAGTAGGGAAACAAGCTTGGGTTTTGCAGGAGGGATGTAGGTAAGGCCCATAGCTGCCCATTTCTTCATCAGCAACAGCTGTGCATATGTATGTAATTTGGTGTGACATTTGAAACCTTCCACCCCTGAGAGAGGTGTCAGGACAACAATAATACTTGTTGTACAGCCAATTGTAATTGATAGTTTCCATGTCCAGCAGACATGTGTGCGGAATGGGCAGCTATGTATGGGGCGTAATTTTTTTGTGAGTACAGAGTGCCCTTTTTTTTTTTTCAGGTGAGAGTGCTATGTCAGGTGAAGGAAGTCAGTATAGCTGGGGAGGTAGGTTGGGTAGGTCAACAGACAAGACAAACAAGACGCATACAGGGGTGGTGTATGACATGTGTGTGGGGTTACACAATTGACGGGGACGGATGTTTGGATATCCAGAGCCCATGAGCCCACAGATGGCAACAGTGGAACTGATATCCCCACCCATGGGCAGTTGCCACTGTTCCTTCACTGCCCAGGATGGGGCTGTGCTGGGGGCTGTGTAGGCCGGGCAACAGGCATGCCCATAAGTTGTACCACCTGTGCCTCAAGCTGGCGTAGGGGCCCAAGAACAGAGTCCCGGATCTCCCTACGCACCACAGTCCGGATGCTACGGAGGGTGAGTGGTGGTTCTCCTCCGGCCACACTTGCAGAAGGGGGACGGGCCCCATCCTCTGCAGCGCTTTCACCTGCAGGTGGCACAGGGCCACCAGAAGAGGGTCCAGACTGGGCACTAGTGCCAGGTGCACTCGCCAGCTGAGGTGGGAGAGGTGGGTCCGCTGGAACCCACCTTCCCTGTCGTCCTATGTTTTGCATTATGTCATGACAGTTTGGGTTAGTAACATACAATACCATTCGCAATTAGTTGTAATAGCATGCATTAGTATTCCCATTAACCAAACACACAGATATTCACACCATTGAACAGCGAGCATAACACATGCATAATTTGAACAGCAATACACAGTCCAACAACATGCAGGGTTGATTGATGGCAACAGGCCATCAGGTTTGGATGTATGAACAGGGCAGATGCATCAACGTACATGCAAATATTTATGACCCAACAGGACAAATGCCCAGGGGAGTTAATTGTGATTGCACTTACCAATTTCACGTGGAATGGATTATATGTGGTTATAGGGTGGGGTGAAGAAAATATTATTAACACCTTCGAATACCAATACATATGCTGTACATTTCTAATAGCTGCAGATATATACACACTACTGTTCTAACTACAGTTTCCTATATGATAACTACTTCAGTTTGGTGATAGGACTGTTACTACTACATCAATATACATTTTATTGTTAGTCATACACATTCATATCTGGCTTTGTTCATCTACATCATCCTGCTACATTTGCTTTATTTAGCTATAGACAACTGTGGATGTTTGGTATTTCAGACAATCATACTATCTGCATATTGCAGACTGAGAGCAACATATCCAGATTTTGGGATATACTGCAGCAACACTTTGAACACATTTTGCAGTTTGGTTCTACTTGTCACATTCATTCCATTCTGTACTGACTGCAGTATACTTTATTCAGGGGTTATTACTACTTTATTGGTGGATTCATAACTCTTTCCCACACTCTCTCACTTGTTTTAATTTTACTATTCAGGATGGTACTTACTTCTAGGCTTTATTGACATGTTTTACCTGTAGTTATTACAATCCTTTCCAGCAGTCTCACTTCTGTCATGTTTCAGTATTTCAACAGGGATATATTTCACACATGTGATTTGCACATCTTCTACAGTTGTACTTTTCAGCCTGCTGCAGGTTGTGTACTATTATATTACAGGTGGGGCATCTTTATTTCAGACTTTATTTCAGACATTTTCATTTTTCTGTTTGGATTACAGACTGCAACACACTTTTGTAATCCGCAATACTTGCAAACAATATTACACTGTTACTTGCACATTTTATTACTTAGTGACTACACTGCACTCTTTTGCTAACTGTCATACTTTTATATTTCTTTACAGTTACTGGGAGTGGATTACTGACCTGCCTGGTGGCGCAACCACACCAGCCTATCGCCATAGGCTCTGCGGTTTGCAGAACGGACACCTTCAGCTGTAATATAAATGAAGTAATATTGGAATACACATCTCCATAATATCAGCTAGTTTAATTTCTTACATTCATAATTAAATGTAACTTACTCAGTAGTGGGGCATTGGTCACTTGCCAGGCCTCCTGGATCCAAAGGTTCAATTGGTCCTGCTTACGTCTCTTTAGGTCCACATGGTGGTGACGGACCTGCTCACCAGTCCTTGGAATCCCTGTGGCATTGGTGAGATCATGAGCCAACCGGTCCCATGCCTCAGCCCTATATGCTCCCCACAGGACCTGGCACTGCATGAGTTGGGCCTCATGATTGTGGACTAGGAGCCAGACCATGTATCTGGACTCCTCAATGCCCCACCTCTGTGCTCGAAAGCAACTACCCTCACCTACTCCTGACATTCTGGCTGCAAGTTAGTTCTACAATAGTTTATGCTGTGTATTCCCACCTATGGGGCTTATATATGCCGTTTTTCCCACACCTATCTGTGATTGGCCATTTTGGAATTGTATCAACTTCACAAGACCTGCTTTGTCGTGCTCCACTTTCTATTCATTCCTATATATTTCCTATTACTGCATTTCTATGTACAGCTGTCATGGCTTAGTGGTTCAGTACCTTGACTATGGTGCATGGTATCCTGGGTTCGAACCTGCCCACTGCTTTTTATATTTTTGACTGACTAGACAGGCTAGGGGTAAGTCTGTGTAAAGGCAGTTTTGATACAGCTTGCTCGACGTTGCCCGTCGGTAAGCTTGTTGACGTGGTGCGCAGCTCTGTGCAAACCAGTTACGCTACTTTACACTTCATTTGGCTGTCAGCACACATATTACACTCAGCTCAGCTAGGGGCACACAGTTTCTGCGTGTTAAACCACTGCTCACCTACGGGCACTCATTTTACACCTGTTAAACCACTGCTCACCTACGGGCAGATGCACTCACCTTGTTAAACTGTAGCTCAGCTATAGGGAAATCTGGCATTTTTTATTGTTTTGTTATCTCACATTTCTTCAAAATAAATGGCCTATTTCATTACATTTTACATAGAATATAATTTTATATGTGTACATATTTCTCAGGGACTTGTTTCGTGCTTATTTTACTAAAAATAAAAATTGATGTTGTGGGGGCTCGAACCAATACTGCCTGCTCTTCAGCCAACATGTCTACCGCTATGCTATTGCTTCTTGGCTTACTTTGCATATTTAGTTCTTATATGCTTTTTCACTGACTGCTAACTGTGGCTAAGCTACGGGCACAACCGCGCAAACAAACGCACTAACGGGCAAACATCTTTACAATTTAAAAAAAATTATAACATGTTCATTTATATATTTTATGTTCATAGTCTGTGGGGGCATGTGTTGTGTTGTGTTTATTCACATTTACATGGACTCTGTCGTGGGTGTTTACTTTGAGCAATTTTACGCTTCTCGGGGCATGTCTGCTTGCAGGGCTCGGCCTACGGACACGCCCCCTACTGTCTTCCATGGACTGTGTTAGCCTTAGGTGTGATTCAGCATGCCCTCATGCATATGCATGACATGCTGATGTCACACCGTTTAACTGCAGCCTCCGTGTAAGCCTTGTATCTCTTACACGGAGGCTTTGTGAATCCTGCCCACTGAAAAAGTTGATGACATTGAGAACAGAAGAAGAAACAACATAAAAATCTATGGGATCCCAGAGCAGATGGAGGGGGACAATATGATTAATTTCCTGACTTCTTGGATTCCTAAAATCCTAAATCTACCTGAAGCATTATCCTTGAAGATAGAAAGGGCACACAGGTCTTTAACTACAACTTCTGTATCCAATAAAAACAACCACGATCTAGTATTGAAAATGTATTTTCATTCAGTACAAAGATCTTGTTTTAAGAACTGGCTGGCCCCTTGCTCCATTAAAATTGGTGACCAAACTATCAGGTTTGACAATGACATTTTACCCCTTGTAATGTACAAAAGAAGAGCATGTGCCCCTTTAATAAAATCTCTAAAAAAGGAATGAGTCAAAGCACGATTCATATTCCCAGTAAGAATAAGACTATTCAGACCAGAAGGAAAGAAAATATTTAACCCTCTTGAAGAAGCATCCACATTTGTCCAAAAGAAGTAACCTTTTATGTCAACCAGAACCCATGGATTCTTCAATGAACTTAAAAAGACAAGCTTCAAATATGAGTGGACTATTAAAGAAAAAAAGAAACCCAGAGACAAATGATTATACATAACTTCACATTTCATGCAAGTCCTTGTTTTCTCCCTTTTACATAATCTGGAATTATACACAGAAGGTAATGTAACTTCTTTTTAGTTCTCTCATATTATCTTTTCCACAACCTTGTTAGCTCTATAAATAATATATAGTTCTCAAAATGCAAATAAATCAAAATCTCTTCCAGCTGCCAACTATTATTTTATACTTTTATCTCTTTACATAAATTACATAATACTAGTGAAACTGCATAAAATGGGTCTATATTATAACAGTGAATGATTAAAATAGTGAGCACTGTTTAATCAACCCTAAAATATCGAAACGGCAAAATGCTGAACATACGGAACAGCATTTTTTTCTGAGGAAAACAAATTGCTGCTAAGTAAAAAAAAAAAAAAAAAAAACCACAAAATAAAATGGGAGTCTTCGCCCACCACACAATATACCAACTCTGAGATTGCATTATAGTGGAGGAAATGGCAAAGTCCCAAAAACAGCCCAGAGATTTTTTTCCCCTGGGAAAAAAATTGCTCTTCCATGTGTTTGGGATTTCGCCATTTCAATTAAAAAGGTTAGATTAAACAATGTTTGCTAATTTAATAGGGATCCCATAAAATCACTCACTCATTTCATATATCTATATATATTTATTTTATATCCTATACTTATTTTTTCATATATCTGTTTTCACTTTCTGTTTTATTCATAGTGTCATAATATTTAATCACTGTAAGGGAGACAAAATGCTTACTGTGCTGCTTTTAAGTATTTAAAAAGAAAGTGGTGACATGTATTATTAAACATACATTTACTGCTTAACTGAACTTCTGCAATGTGCTACATTTAACCAATATATCTTATAGATGCATATGGTTGGTAATTTGAAGCTTTTATTTTAAACATTCACCATTTTATAAGTTATTGCTTCAAAAATGGCTTGTTTACATTGTGTGTGGCTGGTATTAACATCTGTGAATCCAAATATTTTTACACTTAAAAGCTTCACTTTACTAGAAAATTCCCACCTACTTACTTTTTTGATGGACTTTTACAACTTTTGTGACAAGCCCAAGCTTCCAAAGGCTTCAGTTAGCTCCCAGACTCGTGAGGAACAATCTGTGATGTCTTTTAAGAAGTAGGTGTGATCTTTGAACCTGTTTCTCTTCACTGAACTCTAACAGCCAATCAGATTCAAAAATTACCATCTTGAACTGTGTTTTCATTCATTTAGCAATTATTTTTATCTAAAAAGTCTTATAAGCATATAATTTACTGTAAATAGTGATTTATTTAATCTGAATTACATTTATATTTAAGTAAGAATCACAAATATGTTTCTGACAGTGACAGTTTTAAATGCATCTTTTTTCTCTCTCTCTCTGCTTTAATGACATTTTAGTCCTGTATTTACTCATGGGAACAAATGATTATTAGGGTTAATCAAGTTATCTTATTTAGTCTGTTTAAATAAAAAAAAATTAAGATATTGCGTACAGCTTCATGTTCTTAATTCACTCATACATAGTATATTAAATCAAATTTCTCCTTTTATATGTTTTAATGTAGATGCAGTTTCCCTTCTCCTTGTTATTAACCTGCAGTAGCTAGGAATTTCCACTAGATGTCAAGAGAAGGTTAGTTGGTGGCTTCTATGAGAGAAATAGTAAACCTGGATTTAGTTTATCCATGCAGAAGGTTGTTAAAATGTACAGTTTTATTGTTTTCAAATTTAGAGTTTTTAAATTGTGCATAACAGTTTTAAAAACTATTTTTGTCATAATGAATCAAGGAAAGCACTTTTCAATTTTACTTATAATAGTCTCCATTAAATGATAATATTTAACACTATGTCTATTAATGTCAATGGATTGAATAACCCCATGGAATGGAGTAGTGTCAATAAATATTTAATGCTACATAAAACAGATGCTGCATTCATTCAGGAATCTCACTTAGTAACAGAAGGCCCAAACAAATTAACTTTTAAAGACTATAAGATTTTGATAAGTTCAAACTATAACCACAAGAGAAGAAATGTCCTAATTTTACACAGAAAATCAATGAGAATTCCAGAAATAGTTGACTCATATTCAAGAAATGATGGTATGCTTGTTTTAGTAATATTAAAACTAGATAAAACAATGTACACTTTCACAAACAGCTACTGGATACCAAGCATTGGGACTAAAACTTTGAAAAAACATTTAGATGCCATAACATTAAAGTCTAAAGGTGAGTTACTATTAGCAGATAATTTTAATTGTATCCTGTCCTCCACTACTATTACAAGTTCTAAACCCTTCAAGATGTCCCCTGTTGCCAAACACTTAAAAAACTATATAAAAGACAGAAACCTAATTGACTTTTGTGGTATAAAACCATTGTCCTCCCTGAAATATTCTCACTACTCTTACACATTTGGCAAAGTCTTTGTAACCAGTTCTTTACTGGCCAAAATTGATACTGTAGTGCTGAGATCATGCCCTATGTCTGACCACGATGCTATCACCTTCAGTGTAACACCTAATAATGACCCCTTAAACCTCTGACAAAGACTACCTGCTTATCTAGTAACAGTACACGGATTAAAACAATGGTTTCTAGATGAAATAAAGCTTTAACTAGACATCAATACTAATGGAGAGGTTTCAGATACTATCCAATGGGACACCTTAAAGTTAGTCTTACATGGTAAAGTCAAAAGTTGGTTTATAAACAAAACCAAAGAGTGGGATAAAAACTGGTAGACATGCAAAAAGAAATCAATGAACTAAAACTAAAACTTACAGCAAATGACAAATCTACATTAGCTGACATATGCAAACTAAACAAAGAACATCAAGATATCATGCAGCATAAAATATCAATAAATCTGGAAAAAAAATCAGATAACAATCCTACTCAGTTAACCCCTAGTATGTATAGGATTGCGATTAGATCTAAACATTTAACTGAAAAAAGTCATATAAGAGAAATAATATATACCAGAAATAATAAGACTATCACGGCTACACTACAGATCTAAAAAATATCTTATTATGCTTTAAAAAACATTACGAGAATGTTACTAATAATAACTCATCTACAAATGATAAAAGTATAGACAACTTTCTTGCTAATAATATTCAAAAGAAGTTATCCAAAGACAATATTAATAACACAGATAAACACTTTACCTTTAAATAATTAAAGGAACAAATAAAACAACTTAAGACAAAAAAGGCACTAGGGCTGGATGGTTTAATTCCAGAATTTTACAAACTCCTACCCGATAACATCTTGAAAATATTATTCAATGCATTCCAGGAAGTTAAAACTACTGCAAACATCACTCCCTCTTGGAAATACTCTATCATCTCTCCTATCTTAAAACCAAATAAAGAGCCCAGCCTTTGCACTTCATGCAGGCCATTTTCTTTGCTTAACATTAATTATAAGTTATTTATGTCTGTCTTAGCAGACAGATTAAACAATATTCTTCCAAAATTAATTCATGAAGACAAAACCGGGCTTATCAAAAACAGAAAGGTACAAGACAATGTGATTAGATTACTTACCTTAATGGACTTAGCAAACAAGGAAAAATTAGCTTTCTTTGTTAAGCCGTAATATAGATAAAGCTTTTGACTCTCTAAGTTGGCCATATCTGTATATAGCTCTGCAAAAATACAATTTTTCCCTAAACTTTATAGGATTAATTAAAAAAACTATATGAAAAGTCCATAGCCTATGTAAAGATTGGATCTTTTCTATTTAGCCCATTTGAAATATTAAGTGGTACTAAACAGGGGTGCCCCCTCTACCCATTACTCTTTGCTTTAGCAATTGAGTCTCTTGTAAATTGTGTTAGAAATAATGACAACGTTAAAGGATATAAAGTGTCAGACAAATTATCCCCAAGATACAACTGTTTGCAGATGACCTATTAATGATTTCTAATGATAGTGAAAATTCAATAGATCACCTATTACATAATATAGACTTATTTGCAAACATCTCCTAGTGAATAAAAATAATGTTACTATGAAACTTAGCTCAACAAGGGACAGTCATATAAAATATTTAGTTATCATTATTGAATAATTATAAAAAAATCACTCACATCTAATTACCAAATTATAAACTCAATTACAAGTTTAATTGACAGTTGGAACAGATGCTTCTTCACATTTGAAGACAGACTAACTTTATCCAAAATTATACTGTTGCTTAAAAACTTATTCATTAGCCAGACTTTAATAATACCCCCACCTGCCAAAATTAAACAGAAAATCAATAACTTATCTCAACTTCCTTTGGTATCCCCAAAAAACAAGAATTTCTATTCTCTGGCATACCACAAGCTGGGATGATGGAGGTATATAGTTTCCAAACACAAATTTTATTCAAAGTCCGCATTTATTAACATGGTGTTGTTTTGGAACAATACTTCTTATAGGTCATATTGGAAATCAATATTTGAAACCTTACTTCTTAATAGTACTAGGACATTGCTTGAACCACATACTCATTTACAAACCAACTATTGCTGTTGTTTAAAAAACTTATGTCTTCAAATCAGTTAATCAAGAATTTATTAATAATTATGCTTCCTATTGCCTACACAAATAAATGCTTGCTATCTTTTGATACTCAGAAAATGTTAGAATTTAAGAAGGGTGACCTATTGTATAGGAATCAATTTCCCTCAGGTAATAAAATACATTCTGCAAACTATTTGATCAGCAAATACAGTTTGCAAAATTGTAATTGACTGGACATCCAAGCTTGTAAGGATTTTATACATACTAAACTCATACCCGCATTAGAGGCATGCAATAAGAGCAAGTTAAAAATCTTGGATTTTATCTCAACAATAATTAATAGCTTACCTAAGAACACTTCATACATATCTGTTATTTATAAAATTCTCAGAAATGATTTTAGCAAAACAGATGTTTCTTTCTGGAAATATTCAAGTGAAGTTAATAACCAAGTATTCTCAGAAAAAAATAAAAACCTTATTTACCGTCGGTGAAGGAATCCACATTTTCCCTGAGCTGGTGTATATACGCATGGACATTTTTACATAGATGTTTTTTTTCACCCCACATAGACTAGCAATAATGTACCAGAAAGATGAAATGAAATGTTGGAGATGTGGACACCCTGATGCTGACCGGATATGTATGGTTGTTAACTGCAAAATAATTTCCCCATTTTGGTTGGATTTTAGATACCTTTGCAAATGGAATGGCAATTGTATAGTTTCTGACTCCCTTATCCTTTTCAATGTTCCTATTCCTGAAGTCACTTCTAAAAACCAGTCATTCTTACTATGGTCTATCCTCCCTATAGCAAGGAAAATTTTTACTAACAATTAGAAATCTCAATCTACTTCTGTCTTTAAAGTTAAGTTTATTCATCTTGTGAAATACATTTGTAAAAACAAGATTGCTACTATAAAAGCAAGGATTAACAACATAACTAATCATTTTATTCCATGGTCAAAATTGTCTAATCTTTTAGAGAAATATTTAAGCAATATCCCACACCTGGGCAAAGCCCGAGTGGCCAAACAAAGACAACTGTGGGTAAATCCAGCATTACCCACACCCAGAAGTGGGTTATTGCTATTATACAATGACATTATTTAAGAAAAAAAATACTTACTTTTCTTAAATAATGGCATTGTATAATGCCTCCGTGCTGCCCTTCCATAGCTGTCCGGTATCCTTGAGCAGCTCTGATGTACTGCGCATATGTGTGCTTATGCAGTAAATCAGAGCTGTGTGTAGAGGAAGCAATGGAGAAAGGAAGATCTCCATGGCTTTTTTAAGGTTGTCTCGCTTAACATAGCAAGATATCTTTAAAAAAAACAACGGCGAAAGGAAGATCTTCTTTCCCTTTTTTAAAGCTGTCTCGCTATGTTAAATGAGTTTAACATAGTGAGACAGCTTTAAAAAAAGGAATGCATAAAGGAAGATCTCCGTTGCTTTTTTTTAAGATACTCGCTATGTTAAACTCATTTCACATAGCAAGATTACAGCAACGGAGCTCTTCTGTTCTCCATTGCTGCCTAACACAAAAAAGTAAAGACTTAGACTAATGGAAAAAGTCTGGGAGACCGGACCTTTTTCCATCAGTATAAGTTGGAGTTACAATGGGCACGCTGACCAATCAGCATGCACATTTTGGAATATTAATTGGGGGTCCTTATATAATAAGTGTTTTCTTATGTACATTGCTTTTTTAATTGTTATGGACATTGTATATAGCTTGTTTTTTCTTGTTGCTATACTGTTAAGTTATTGTGTTTATAAAATGAATAAAAACATAAAAAAAAAAATACTGTTCTATCTGTACTATAGAACACAATTCATTCCACATTCCACACCCTCTAAAACTACATAGCAGTAACATTATATTTCTAACTCTTATCTTTCTCAAGTTACTTGTCACCTGCTTACAACTGACAGACACCCATCCCATCAACACACAGTTCATCACATTTCTAAGTCATTAAACTGAAAATAATCTTCAAAATATCTCCTGACAACCAAATGCACAAATCATGCTGCATACATACGAGTTTTATATATCTATCTATATATATATATATATATATATATATATATATATATACATATATATATACATATATATTCAGGAACTTGTCCATAACATCTTTAAATACTCTATCATTCTCCCATGCCAGATGTCCTCTCATCTAAGGATTCAAAGACTTTAGGAATATTTCTAATTTATGCTCCCTCTCCAAATCATCAAAAAATTCTCTACAAACCAAAATTCAGCATTATGTTATTTTCTGCTACAAGAAAACTAATAAAACTCAAGACCCTATTTGTAAAAGGCAACACAAACATCACAATAACTAATGTTGCTTAAAAATACCATAGTATGACTTTAGATCCTTCTATAACCTTTATGTAACACCCTGAAAGGTTTATTAGTAAAACTCTTCATGCTCGAATGAAATTTTGCTACAAATATCACATTTTCTATCCCCGTTACATGAAGAACTATAGACAGAAATGTTCTTATTTGTGGCCTGACACTGCTGTCACTAATACAAACTACAAATAGACAAAAATAATATATGTTGGTTTGTTTTATGAGTTGGTGTCTACACCTATTATTGTGACATTCTAAAAGGAATCAACTCAGTACCATTACAAAGTAGAGATACCTTGCTTATCATATGCTTCATCAATGTCCTTCCCCAACAGCAAAATTATCATTTACTGATCAACATTATTTACTTAGAGAAAATTCTGTCTATACCCCTATCTTAACTAGAGGTAGCGTAGCAAAAGAAACTGCTCTTTCCAACGGAGACTGCTCGTCACAAGCCAAAAATAGTAGATACAAAAACACGTTCAGTCTCACCACAGAAACGGCAAAAAGGCAATAAAATATAACAAACTTTAATAGAGACTAGCGCTTTCGCGTATAGTAAATACGCTTCTTCAGATCATGAATTACAAAAAAAAACTGAGAGATTTTATACACTAGTACTGTGACTTAGTCACATCAAATTGAACCAGCTAAAATCAATTATTCAATCAAATTAAACACAGCAATTGATTAACTAGCTATGCAACAAAAAAAGGGGAAGAAAAAAGCTTATTCAAGTTCAGGTTTAAAAACATTCCCAACTTCTAAACATGAAACAACATTCTGGTAAACAATTCCATTAGAGTATTAATAATCTAAAAATTTTAAACCATCATTTGGTATATATAAAAGTTAAAGCATACACTCATTAAACTCATGTGTTCAAGAGTTCTTTTTAAAAAAAACATTGTTATAAAAAGAAAAATATGATGTGTAATATAAACAATTACACAATGATAAACTATTATTAGAAACATTAAATATGTTACAAATATAAATATAAATACAAGATCTGGAAATATAAAATGACCCTAAATTAATTATTATTTATTAATGCTCTTATATAGTAGGGCATATGTCAAAACTACATAAAGTATATAAATGCATATATGAACAACAATATTCAAAACTCCAAGTGGCTACATATATCTAGTGGTCATTACTAAACCATTATACAATCTATGAAATATATAAATTATCTGCGTGAAGCTAAAAAAGACCTTATGGAGACATAGGCATTGAGTCCTGGCAAGTGATGTGCTTTTAATTTAAAAATCCACTCTAGCTCTTTGTTTTCTAAGTAACTCATATAATCTTCACCTCTGTTCCCTGGAAGTACTACCTGCAAAACCCTAAAAGAGAAGGCATGGCCAAAATTCACGGAAATATGTTTGGCTAGTGCATTGAGTTCATTTTTGCACCTGATGTCATAGAGGTGGTTGTATATCCTCTGCTTGAGTTTACGTTTTGTAAGTCCTATATAAAACGCAGGACATAAATTGCAGGAAGCTAGATAAATCAAACCAGCTGTCTCACAAGTTGCATAACAATTTGGTTCCACACAAATACCTAATGTAGGGTGAATAAACTCAGAATCAGTGGATATATGTTGACAATAGTTGCATTTTCTACAAGGGAACATACCTAACTGTCCCAAAACTGCTAGATGGTCTAAAACATTACTCCCTACATTCTTGCATAACAGCTTTTTCAGAGACTTATTGTTTCTATAAGTAAAACTAGGGGTGTGACCAACAATCTTAGCTGTCTTGTCATCAATGGTCAACACACCCCAGTTCTTATAAATGATATTCTTGATAGCAGTACTATCATTAGTGTATGTTGTAATAAAACTAAGTCTCTCCATGAAATTTGTCTTAATTTTATGTTTATTATTGCTACAGTAAGTCTTACTATATTTATAGGGATGGTATATCCCAAATCTTGAGCTTCTCCTGTGACCTGAGATCTTATTTTCTTTACCATGAAGGCATCATAGCCCCTCTCAACAAAATTTCTCTCCATGTTATCAAATTCCATCAACCGATCCCTTTCTTGCCTACAAATCTTTAACAACCTATTAAATTGACTCTTTACTATGCCCTTAAAAACATGACAAGGATGCATACTATCAAACTGAAGTATAGCATTCTTCCAACATTGCTTCCTGTAGAGGGTTGAAGTCAGTCTAGCCTCCTGTATATTCAAACTAACATCAAGAAAACTGACTGATTCATAGGAAGCATCAAATGTAAACCTAAGAAAATTATTGGTAGTTTCTAGATATTTCATGAAAGTCTCAAACTCTGTAAGAGTACCATTCCAGACGATCAGGACATCGTCCACAAAACGTCTGTAAATCAGCACCTTGCTGAAATCTCTATGAGTGAAGAGAAACTCTTTCTCCCATTGATAGACTACTAGGTTCGCATAAGTGTTAGCACATGGGGTGCCCATGGCCACACCAGCTAGTTGTAAATATAGGTCATCCCCATGTGCAAACACATTATGCGACAAAACCTAATCTAATAACTGACAGATGTGAATTTCTTGATTGTGGTATATGGTGTTTAAACATTGGAACAACATTCTGATGGCTTCAATGCCTTCATTATTAGGAATACATGTGAATAGATCTTTCACATCCATAGTTATTAATAGATGTTCTCCTTTCCGAAATTCCAAATTAATGTTATCTAACAGATCCAGAAGTTCATAAGTATCTTTCAAAATGGTAGAGATGTTATCAACAAATGGTCTCAGTGTCTTCTCTAAGAATACTGAGACATTCTCTGTAACCCATTTATCACCACTAACAATAGGTCTTAGTGGAGGGGGATCTATGTCTTTGTGCATTTTAGGCAAGCCTTTAATCACTGGTGTTTTGGGGTTTTCATTGTAAAAGAAGTCATATAGCTCTTTCGTTATCTGACGGCACATCAACAAATCATAAAATGTGTCATTTACTTCTTTAACTATGTTGTTTAACTTCAAAGCATTAATTTTTACATAAGTGTTAAAGTCACTAAGCATATTAACCATGGAATCTCTATAATCATCAGTATTCAACAGCACTACTCCCCCTCCCTTGTCAGCAGGTCTTATAGTGAGGGCTGGGTTAGAGGAAAGTTTGTGAAGTGAACATCTCTCTTCTGGCTTCATATTGAAGTATAAACATTTTCTAGCTCCACTAAAAAAAATACTTATATAAATCTCTTTCACACATCCTAACAAAATTATCAACATGTGCTGGTAATACTGGTGAATAAGTACTCTTACGTTTACATATATGGTTTCCTATTATACAATCATTAACGTTGCCTTCTGTTTTATCAAAAAAACATAGTTTAAGGGCTACTGTGCACGCAAATACATGTAAATCAATCAATAGGTCATGCAGCACACTGCCCTGCGAAGGAATAAAGGATAAGCCTTTATTTAAAACGTTAATGTCAGATGGAGTAAGCACAAACCTGGAAAGGTTTAAAAACAGGTTTGTTACTGTCTTTGTCTTCTCCTTTGTTGCTGCTGATAGTCTCCCGATAGTTTCCGTTTTCTTTTGTCCCAACTTCTGGAATGATCCCGTTGGAACACATTGTTCTTGATGGGAAGAGGTAAAAAACGATCATTACCATCAGAACCATACTTACGTATGGCCCCTAAGTCCCTGAGTGTAACGGAATTATGATCAGCTTCCTGATTAGGTAACAGTGTGGATACAGTTACTTCAACCCCTCTAGAAGGAAGCATTTTAGGAGGAGTGACAAAAGGAGTATTAGAACTACCCCCAGAGCTCAGAGATCTTGCTTCTGCTGAGGAAGAGGCACAAACGCCAGCTGCTACAAGCGTAGTATCGTTAGACGCTGTATTGCGAGCAGAATTGCCCACCAAAGTAGCGCGATCTGATCTCTTCTGCCAGACAAACACGCCCCCTGTTGAAAAATCCTGGAAATCGCTCTGCAATTTCTTATGTTTGATTTGCTGAAGTTTAATAGAATAGGCATCCACTTGGGCATAGATGCTATCAAGTTTCTTAATACAAGAGTCATTTTTAAAGCTGTCACGAATCTCAGTATTCAATCTGGACACTTTGGATAACAGTTCTTGATCGATAGGCTTGAAATAGTCAATAAGCAACTGAACATATTTGAAGCTAGCATCCAGATTGATGTCTTGCCATAGTTTTAACAAAACTGGATGGCTCTCCCCATATGTAGGCATGCAGAGGACCCGCATGCCTCTGGGGATGAGCCGAAAATGCAGGCAAGCCTCCATATGTTTCCTTTGCCAAACTAGACATTGCAGCCTAAATAAATCATTCTCCAGCTGTCTGGATAAAGAATTAAATTGTTCCAGATTGTCTATGTCAATATCTATATTCATAGGGGTCAATACCTGCAAATCCAGAGCCAATAAAGGATTAACATTGTTGTTGGTAATACTTGTCCATCTATTGGAAACTGTATTGGTCCTCGGTTCCGGATTGTAGTCCAGTTCAACGTTCGTGTTGGCCATGCTGTGTGGAGAAGCAGTTAAATAAACAAAATAGTGTAGCAAAAGAAACTGCTCTTTCCAACGGAGACTGCTCGTCACAAGCCAAAAATAGTAGATACAAAAACACGTTCAGTCTCACCACAGAAATGACAAAAAGGCAGTAAAATGTAACAAACTTTAATAGAGACTAACGCTTTCACGTATAGTAAATACGCTTCTTCAGATCATGAATTACAAAAAGAACTGAGAGATTTTATACACTAGTACTGTGACTCAGTCACATCAAATTGAACCAGCTAAAATCAATTATTCAATCAAATTAAACACAGCAATTGATTAACTAGCTATGCAACAAAAAAAGGGGAAGAAAAAAGCTTATTCAAGTTCAGGTTTAAAAAAATTCCCAACTTCTAAACATGAAACAACATTCTGGTAAACAATTCCATTAGAGTATTAATAATCTAAAAAATTTAAACCATCATTTGGTATATATAAAAGTTAAAGCATACACTCATTAAACTCATGTGTTCAAGAGTTCTTTTTAAAAAAAACATTGTTATAAAACAATTCTTTTTTAAACCTGAACTTGAATAAGCTTTTTTCTTCCCCTTTTTTTGTTGCATAGCTAGTTAATCAATTGCTGTGTTTAATTTGATTGAATAATTGATTTTAGCTGGTTCAATTTGATGTGACTGAGTCACAGTACTAGTGTATAAAATCTCTCAGTTCTTTTTGTAATTCATGATCTGAAGAAGCGTATTTACTATACGTGGAAGTGCTAGTCTCTATTAAAGTTTGTTACATTTTATTGCCTTTTTGCCGTTTCTGTGGTGAGACTGAACGTGTTTTTGTATCTATTAACTAGAGGTAGGTTCAAATCAACTACTAGGGAAATAGTATTTATAATACTAGAACCTTATATCCAGAACCATCTCTCTCCCGAAATAAGGACATGAGAAACACTGACTGACTTTATGTCAAATTTGAAAGAACATTATCGAAGGAATCAGAATACACATACTTTAGGAACACTGGTTAAAATCACACACTAACTGTTGCCATCATGTATAGCTGCATGCTTAATAAGACTAGTTAAAGTTAAATGTAATAATTAACTCTAAATATCAACTTCATTATTGTATATTAATTCCACTGTAGCCATATAATACTCTTCTTAATGTGCAATTTTATAATCATGTTGCTACCTGGAGCCAAGGTCATGAATAAGATTGATTACAGACCAGCTCACTCGTCCAGCTATCAAACAGCAATCAACCAATTAATAAATAAATGCATACATATGGAAACAAATTAAATGAAGGAGCAAAAGTGCAAATGCACTACTTGTGATAAGCTAATGGGTTGGATTCAATAAAGTCTACACTAAGAGTACATACACTAAGTGTACACTGTTCTGAGGAACAGACAACACAGACAGAATACGTACCTTCTTCCTCCTAATTTTAGTTTTCCTACTGAGATTTTTGCTGCTTTAAATATTGACAGGGATTCATAAAGGTTGCCACAAAGTGTAGACTACACGTAAACTTAGCATAATCTTTCTGAGTGAGTAGAAAACACAAACATGAGATAAAAATCTTATTGAATACATATTGTGTACGCTTAGGGTAGGCTTTATTGAATCCCAGGGAATGTCTTCTTTGACAGAGCTATGTGGCAGTCATGGCTGCACAGTTAGGCCTATAAATTTTTGGTCATTGCAATAATTTAGATTATTCTAGAAGAAAGATACCACACATCTGTAGAAATCTTCTAACCAAGAGAATCCATAGACTATTGGTTAGCATAATGACAGTGAGGTTAACGACATGCGATACTATGTCACAGGATTCTATTCTTTACTTCTAGCAACATGCTGATACTGGTATGCATAATCATTAGTTTTCTAACTTTGTGTGTATTATTACAGGTCTTTCTGAGCAACAGCATGGCATTTTAGAACAGAGTGATGTACAGACATTGTTTACTGCTGAGTTCACATCATTTATTTGCTGTGACTTATGCACTGCAGGAACATCATTGCCTTCCTTTTAGTATTAGTATTTTCTGAAATCTGTGATCTAATTTTTTTCATATGATGCAGTATCTGTTTCATAGACCAGTATGTTCATGATAACATTTTATGCTGCTGGCTAAATGACAATTATCAAAAATGATTAAACACTGAAAAACTGGAAATAATAAAAAAACAGCATAAAGCCAGCGAAGCAACTTTAATAAGCACTTTAAAATATGCAGTAAGTACTTTCGTCCACACAGTGAACTTCCTCAGGCCGAATAAAGCAGAATAAAAACATCTCTGATGTAACACCGTCAGTTAAGTCACATGATTCACGGGATGCAATTGGTTAATTGCTTAGTGCTTTATTACTTTCCTTTTCTAATACTTAACAAACTCGTTCTTGTTATTTAAACCAGGGGGGGGGGTAACACTCATCTAATTTCACTTGCCATTTATATTCCATCCAACCTAATTCATCTTCTGCAGCAAAATCAAAGTCATATCTTTCTATTTGGTCTAAAACAAGAAATTTTAAATCTACCTTACATTTACTAGTTTTGAAGTGCTTGCTTAAAGTATTATTATTTTTTTTGGGCTGCAATAGTGTACTTAGGTTCGTAAATCCTTTTATATAGCTCTCTAGTTGTCCGTCCTATATAAAAAGAGTTGCAAGATATGCACTTAGCCAAATATACCACAAATCTAGATTTACACATATAGTTTTTTCTTGATTTTAATAGTTCTGTTATTAATATTATACTCCTCAGCACCTGTATAAAGATAATCACAGAAACAGCAATTAAAAATTTAAACATCCCTACTTTGGTATTGACACGCTTGCAAAAATTGAATCTTGATTAAAAATAATTCTTAAAACTTTTTCCTTTTTGCTGAAAAAAAACAGCTACCACACCTTCAATAAATCTGGATTATTACTTAAAATATGTCAATTATTTTTCATTATTTCAAGATTATTTCAAATTTGTCAAGAGCAGAAAAACAAGGAATAAGAAAATTCCTTCTAACAAATACAGGAGTTTCCTCAGAACTGTCTGACAATATGACATAGATAGAACACCAGCAGTGAAGGTTAGACTAAGACCTTGCAGAGGGACATCAGCCCCCTACCCCACCCTTACTCATTCATGTTAAGCCTGACTATAGCCTTTCCACTGCCTCTTACCCTTATCCTACACATTATTTATAAAACCCCTTTCCTTAACAGTTCCACTGCACAAAAACTCAGATACAGACACATGCAACAACAAATATGCAATGCACTAAATCTCTTCCCTTGCATAGCCTTTAGTCCAATCATAACCCACACTCACACACGCTATCACTCACTCACTCACTCACACATGCACACATAATATGCCAAGCTTGTTTAACATTAATCACATTCCACAGCCTTTTCTCTAAACCTAACCCACCTACACTCACTCCCACATTTTCCCCCTGCTGGTTACCACTACCTCACATATATTTCTTGAATAAAAATAATGGTTAAGGGAGGGTGTATATGTTCAAGGACATGCAGAAGACAAGATGTGTTACCTGGAGTGTGCCATTACTAGATGTTTCCCACTAATGATATCTAGAAGGCAAGGTATTAGAGACAAGCTTCAACCAAACCCAAATACAAGTGAAATAGTAAACAATGCTATTAAAACAACAAAATACAAAGCATATGACGAGCCTAACCAGATGTATGCTGTCAAGCTAAAAACAAACGTATCGGGCAGTGGTGGGAAACAAAGTACGGACTTTTCACTACTTCAGGAATCCCTAACCTTCCTCACTATAATGCTACACGAGGTTCCAAAAGCTATAACAGTTCTAAAGTCCACAGGAGAACAAAGAAAAAAAAAACTGAACTGTTAGAGATCCACAGGAAAATGAAAGAACAACTCCAGGGACAATGGAGAAGAGAGAGAACATAAATGTGCACCAGAAAAAAATTGTGGCGCTGTCTACCTGGCACAGGCAACTAGAATTAAAAGTAGATGACATGGAAAAGTGTTCAAGGAGAAAAAAAATACACACATTTAAATCATCTAAAGGGCTAAGGGGAAGGGATCACATACATTTCATACAACAAGAGGTAATCAGACTACCCCCTATGGTTATCACCTGTCCGTCTTTGGAGAGTCCCTATTTGGGCAGCTGTGTCCTGTGGAAAAAAATAACGAATGGCAAATGTCCTGAGATTTTAGGACAAAAATGTTATCTGAGTTTTCTTTTAGTTGAATAAAATAGTTATTTTGTATCTGAAACTCTTAAATGTTATATGAAACACCATAATTAATTCAAATGCCACAAGAATAAGCTTCTATTCTGGCAAAAAAGTGAAGTTCTGTCCTTTGCATTAGTTGTGGGTATAGTGTGTCTGTAAAACCTCACATTTCTGCGAAAGAATGTCACATTTTGGGCATTTAAAAAGGTGGAAATCCTAATATCCCTGGAGATAGAACTGGCACAATTGAGCAAACTCACAATAAACCACCAATTACCCTAGGCATTTTATATTTAAATGCCTCAACTACAGAGTTAGAAATGCCATTCTTAAAATTGCAAAGAGTTAGGTCAAGAATGTAAAACTGGATGGGTCCCAGTGTGCTTCACTCCTGATTGCAATGAATACCTATTCAGTAAAATAAATGCTTTCTTCCCACCCTGGTAGAAACATTCAAAAAACAAGGCTTTCAGGTCCAATTAAATTTTCCCGCTTCATTAGTAGTGTAAAAAGGTGCACTAAAAATATTATTTAATTTTGTATTAGAAGTGCTGGCTTATTGTGTAGGGACTTGAATGTAAATTCCGCCTCCAGAAAGAACAGTGAGACCACTCGGCAAAAAGAAAACAAGAAATATAACCTCTGACGGCATCAGGGATGGACAACTCAGTAACATAAATCCAGCCCATCAACATCAGACTACACAAAGCAACTGCCATCTCCCGCTAGAAAAGTATTCTAATGAGGAGGAACAATCTGAAATGGACTTTGTAAACCTGGATTTCTCACGGAAGGAGCTGGACAGTATTGAACATGCACAAAAGAGGGTTGCAGTAGTGCAGGTGTTGGCAGCAGTAACAGCAGGAGCACAACAAACCTAAATTAACCAGACTAGTGTAGGAGAAATGAATGTGATTGAACAGGAATGGGGTAATAGCAGAGTTAAGATCTCTGCCCATTAATATATGGATATAATATGAAGCTGTATGTGAAGGAAGTCATGATTCTACAGAATATATAGTTATGAATATGTTAAACAAATAGGATTTGATGGCTTAACATTTATTATTTGTTTCTTCTTATCAGTTTTGATGAGAGTTCAGACCTTGGTAACTGGAGGCCACACTTAGTATAGTCCCTTCTTTGTAAGCCATTATTATCTCGGCAACTCCAACAAGAAAGTATAGTTGTGCAAATTTTACTTACCGTAATACTGGATGTCTAAATGATCACTGCTGCAGTAGCCTTAGCTGTATGTGTTATATCCTGCCAAAGTTATAACAGACAGCCAACTTACCAAGCATCAGAGTACCTTCCAAATGCCCAAACTGTCAAGCAGCTTAAGCTGAGCTGCCTAAAAGACAAGTTTGAGTGCAAAGCCTTTCATAACTTTCTTGCCAGAGGAAAGAGGGAGGCTGAACCTTCAAAGAACAAGGCAAGGAATAATAAAAAATAAATGTCCATACCCTGGCATAAAAACACACACACAAAAAAAAAAAAAAAAAAGGGGGGGGTGGAGAGAAATAGTGGCTTCTGTGATCATTTAGACATCTACTGTTTAGTAAGTTCAGCTTACACAGCTGCATTATGTACTTCATATTGATCACCACTGCAGTAGTCTTAGCTATATGGGTAGATTATCACAGCTAACTATATTTGGGTGGTAGAAGGAGAAAGGTCCAGGACCCCTGGACAATGTCCTAGCAAAACATAATCTAGGGGGAGAGAAGGAATCCAGCTTATAATGCTTTGTTATAGTATGTACAGAAGACCAAGCAGCAGTTTCTAGAATACTTCTAGAAGCCAATCCTTTCCAAAAAACATAGAAGAAGTTAAAATCCATGTAAAGTGTGCCTTGACCCTGCCTGAAGTAGATTTATCATGGTCATTATAACAAAAGGTAATCACCTTAGACAAATATTTGGAAATAGACTGTTTTGACATCTGTTGTCCATTCTTTTTACACTCACAAGTAATGAACAGTTGATCTGATGATCTGAAAGATTATGTTCTGTCAAGATAGTATCTGAGTTGTCTGTGGACATCCAATCCATTTCTCCCTCATTTTTAGGTTCAGGAAAAAAAAAAACAGGGAAATGGATAATTTGGTTTAAAGTAAACTTGGATACCACTTTAGGCATACAAGCAAATATTAGTTTTAAAAGAAACATCATCCTCATGGAAAATGAGGTAGGATTGACTCACAGTAAGAACTTACAACTCAGATACCCTTCATACAGACATCAAAGCAATTAATAATACTGTTTTTCATATTAAGAACCTCAAGTCAGATTGATTAGCTGGTTCAAATGGAGCAAGTGTTAGCTTCTGTAGCACAAAATTAAGATCCAAAGAAGGAGCTACCAGTTTACTTGGAGGCCACTTATGCAAAACCCCTTTCAAGAACATTGTGACATGCAAATGCATTGAAAGAGGAGGATACATGGGCAGATATGTTGAAATAGCCCGTAAGTGAACCTTGCTCAAGGAATAAGAAAGGCCATAAGATAGTAACTAACACAAATATTGTAAAACCAGAGAGCAACTAGCTCTGAATGAGTGCTGGTTATGCTGCTGGCACCAACTAGAAAAACATTTCCATTTAATACATGGTTTTCAAATAGCAGGCTTTTTTGCCTCCATTAGTACCTGCTGCATGCCCTCAGAAAACAGGTGCTTAAAAAGAGTTAAGACCCTATCATCCAGGCAATCAGTTGAAGATGATTGATGGTATGTATGAAACACCTCTGTTCTTATGTGAGTAGATCCATTATGTGAGGAAGCTTGTGGTAATTACCACTGGCCATTTCCAAAAGAAGGAAGAACTAAGGCTGCTTGGGTCAGAAGTGAGTCACAATGATCTTAGGGGATTTCTTTTGAATTTTCAGAAGTACCCTGGATGTTAGTGAAAATAGTGGAAATGCATACAGGGACACTCCTTTCCAAAAACAAGAAATGAAAAGGCATCTGTCTTCCAGGCATTCTTGTTTGGAGTCCTGAAACAGAATTTTGCCAGCTGATTGTTCAGAGAGGAGGTAAAGTGGTCTGCTTGAGGAACTCTCCACAGATGGATCAAATCTTAGAATACTCCTAGATCTGGTTTACATTTGTGAGGGTCTGCCCTGGGCCTGCTGAGCTTGTCTGCCATACAGTCTTTGCTCTGACAGAAGGTAGGATGCCTATAGAGTGAGATTGTGTTATGCAGATATATCCCAAGCTAACATGGTTAATCTATGAAGGGGATAAGACCTTTTTCATCATTCCTTGTTGATGTACTGAATCACTGTGGTATTATTTGTAACCACTTGAGGTCCCAGGGATTAATGATGGTTCAGTGAATTGAGTGCCTTGATCAGGTCAATCGTCTTCTTGATATTTATGTGCTTCAGCTGTCCTGGGTGTTCCACACCCCCTACACATTTATCTCTCCTGAAACTGGTCTCAAAGCAAAGTCTGAAGCATCTGTGATGATTGAATGCTTTGGAGCAGGGAGGGAGAAGGAAAGACCTTGACTGAAGGATATCTGTAGTCTCTTCCAAGTAATTTCTCTTCTGACAAGCCTTGGTACTGGGATCTAAATTAATGAAGAGTGTTGAAGCTATCACCAGACATTTTAGATTCCACTGTATCATTCTCGTGGAGTCTTGCCAGGAGTATCATGACAATCATAAAGGCCATGATAGAAAAAATCCTGAGGTATTCCCTCAGCATGACCATAGATTTAGTGTAAAACCTTAAAAATAGATCTAAATAAAGATCTATTTTTTCCAGTGGGAGAAAAGTTCTTTGAACTGAGGTGTCTAGTTGACACACCAGGAGCATAATCCTGTGTGAGAGAGTCAAGAAAGATGTTTGAATGTTCTTTTGGACTCCCAGCTTATGTAACAGACCTCCCACCCAAGAGAGAGATTCCTGACATTTTGAAAAAGACTTTGCAAAGATAAGCAAGTCATCTAATTGGAAAAATGTGGATACCCTGTAGCTTATCAGAAAAACACAAAGTGAACCAATGATAAAGTGGAACAAACAAGGAAAAAAAATCCAAAGCACCAAAACAAAAAGCAAGTTCCACAGTGTTGTTCAAATATTTTTAATAAAACAAAGCTTTCAGACAAAAAGTCCTTCTTCAGTCTTAATAAAATTATACCAGGACATCACATCCTTTATACTTAAAATCCAACAAACACATGACACAGCCTACCTATCACAAACTAACTACAGTCAAGTAATTAAAAAAGCAATTAATGAGATATCCGACCAAAAATCTTAAAGGGCTATATGACATTCCCTTATGTCTTCATGTTTTTTACTTCTGTATACATATAATATAATCACATTTCATTTAAAGATATGCAATTTTCATTTCAAATACAGACACCTATTTATAAAGTGCTATTATATATATATATATATATATATATATATATATATATATATATATATATATATATACATACATATAGATATAGATATGTGTGTGTGTGTGTGTGTGTGTGTATATGCTGCTTTAAATGCACATTTAGTCTCATGAGCTGAACCAGCCAGTTAGCACTGATGTCTGATCACACCAATTTGTGAAACAAGTCTGCTTTAATTGTTTCTACCAGACAGACCGCTTCATAGTGCATGGTTAAAAACCTTTGTATATGTGTTTTGAAGAAGAACATAGAATTATTCTTGCTCCATGCTCCTTAGACTGTTCATGCACCAAACACTGTTGGAAATATATATATATATATATATATATATATATATATATATATATATATATATATATATATATATATATATATATATATATATATATGTATACATATCATAGTACCAGCTTCCTTAAGTTTTCAATGAAGCATTCCTATGATGTTATAAATTATCTGGATGTCAGGATACTTCAAAAAGATAGAGGTGTTCTGGAAACTGAAATCTATAGGAAAGAATGTTATAGGAATAACTATCTCCATAGCCAGAGCATGCACCCGAGACATATATTTAAGAACACTGTAAGAGGCCAAGGTCTGACAGCATCAAGACTCACAGCTAATCAAACTAAGTATGAGGAAGAGATCAAGAACACGAAGGAAAGCTTCATACATAGAGGGTACAGAGAAAAAGAGATACAACAGTCATTAGTGGGTCTATCTGAGACAAGGGAAGGAACAGGCAAACCATACTTTTCAGATATGGATACCATCATAGATGGAGGAACTGTTAGTCAGAAACCTATGAAAGTACAAGTATCCTACTCGAGTAACATTAGATCCTTACAGGAAGTATATTGAAAAAACTGGAATATACTATGTGCTGATGATGATGTTAAACGGCTGGTAGGTGAGACCCCGAGATTTGCTTTTAAGAATAAAAAATCTATAAAAAGATTATTATGTGGACCACAACCCATGGAAACAAGAATAGAAAATGCAGTCAGATATGGAACCTTCCCCTGCAATAAATGTAATTACTGCACCTTCGTTGACACTGAAAGTAGATTTCTACATTCAGATCTAAAGAAGGAGTTTACCTTCAGAATATTAGCTAACTGTGACAGTATGAATATTATATACCTGGCACACTGCACAGTCTGTCCTGCCTTCTATGTTGGAATGACACCCCGAAGGCTGAGAGACCGGATGAGGGAGAATATATATGATATCACCAGAGGAATAGAGACAAATGCCTTAGCTAGGCATGTGAGGGAACCATTATGAGACACACAAATTTTTATTTTTAGTAATAGATAAAGTCTATACCAACAATAGAGGTGGAGATGTTAGGAATAGAGTAGAAACTAGGGAACTAGAATGGATTATAAGGCTACGAGCTAACACTGGGGTAGGCCTGAATGACAAAATTAATAGTAAACCCATTCTTCTAAATAGAGATTTAAAGAAATAGTAGGTAGTACCCCCCTCCCCCCTCGACCTTTTATACTTTTTTATACTTTTATATATTTTTATACTTTTATATTGTATGTATTAAGTTGTATGACGTGATATGCTGTTTCTATTGTCAAGCTGTTTTTAATTTTAAGCTTTTAAAAATTTTCACACTAGGTATAAAACTTTTTATACTAGGTATATGGTTTTAAGGATTAATTGAGTAGTTGATGGCAATGAAAATCTTGGGGCAGGATTCACGAAGCCTCCGTGTAAGAGTTATAACTCTTACACGGAGGCTGCAGTTAAATGGAGTGATGTCAGCATGCTTTGCATATTCATGAGAGCATGCTGAATCACACCTAAGGCTAACATGGTCCGTGTAAGACAGTAGGGGGCGTGTCTGTAGGCCAAGCCCTGTAAGCGGACACGCCCCCAGAAGAGTAAAAGTGCCCAAAGTAAACACCCATGACAGAGTCCATGGAAATGTGAATAAACACAACACAACACATGCCCCCACAGACTATGAACAGAAAATATATAAATGAACATGTTATACATTTTTTTTAAATCGTAAAGATGTTTGCCCGTGAGTGCACTCGTTTGCGCGGGTGTGCCCGTAGCGCAGCTACAGTTAGCAGTCAGTGGGAAAGCATATAAGAACTAAATATGCAAAGTAAGCCAAGAAGCAATAGCGTAGCGGTAGAGATGTCGGCTGAAGAGCAGGCATTCATGGTTCGAGCCCCCACAACACCAATTTTTATTTTAGCAAAATAAACACGAAACAAGTCCCTGACAAACATGTACACATATAAAATCACATTTTATGTAAAATGTAATGAAATAGTCCATTTATTTTGAAGAAATGTGAGGTAACAAAACAATAAAAAATGTCAGATGTGCCTATAGCTGAGCCATAGTTTAACAGGGTGAGTGCATCTGCCCGTAGGTGAGCAGTGGTTTACCTGGTGCAAAATGAGTGCCCATAGCTGAGCAGTGGTTTAACAGGTGCATATTGAGTGCCCGTAGGTGAGCAGTGGTTTAACATGCTGAAACTGTGTGACCCTAGCTGAGCTGAGCGTGATATGCGTGCTGACAGCCAAATGAGGCATAAGCCAGTGCACCCCATTTGCGCGGAGCTGCACACCGCGCTAACAAGCTAACCGACGGGCAACGTTGAGGAAGCTGTAACAAAACTGCCTTTACACAGACACAACCCCTAGCCTGTCAAGACAGTCATAAAATATAAAAAGCAGTGGCCAGGATCGAACCCAGGATACCATAGTCAAGGTACTGAACCACTAAGCCATGACAGCTGTACTCAGAAATGCAGTAATAGCAAATATATAGGAATGAATAGAAAGTGGAGCATGACAAAGCAGGTTTTGTGAAGTGGATACAATTCCAAAATGGCCAATCACAGATAAGTGCAGGAAAAACTGCATATATAAGCCCCATAGGTGGGAATACACAGCATAAATGATTGTAGAACTGACTTGCAGCCAGAATGTCAGGTGTAGGTGAGGGTAGTTGCTTTCAAGCACAGAGGTGGGGTGTTGAGGAGTCCAGATACATGGTCTGGCTCCTAGTCCACAATCATGAGTACCAACTCATGCAGGGCCAGGTCCTGTGGGGAGCATATAGGGCTAAGGCGTGGGACCGGTTGGCTCATGATCTCACCAGTGCCTCAGGGATTCCAAGGACTGGTGAGCAGGTCCGTCACCACCATGCGGACCTGAAGAGACGCAAGCAGGGCCAATTGAACCTTTGGATCCAGGAGGCCCGGCAAATGCCCAACGCCCCACTACTGAGTAAGTTACATTTAATTATGTATGTAAGAAATTAAATTAGTTGATATTATGGATGTGTATTCCAATATTACTTCATTTATATTACAGCTGCAGGTGTCCGTTCTGTGAACCGCAGAGCCTATGGTGGTAGGCTGGTGTGGTTGCGCCACCAGGCAGATCAGTAATCCACTCCCAGTAACTGTAAAGAAATATCAAAGTATGACAGTTAGCAAAAGAGTGCAGTGTAGTCACTAAGTAATAAAATTTGCAAGTAACAGTGTAAAAGTGTTTGCAAGTATTGCTTGATTACAAAAGTGTGTTGCAGTCTGTAATCCAAACAGAAAAATTAAAATGTCTCAAATAAAGTCTGAAATAAAGATGCCCACCTGTAATATAATAGTGCATAACCTGCAGCAGGCTGAAAAGTACAGCTCCAGAAGATGAGCAAATCACATGTGTGAAATATATCCCTGTTGAAATACTGAAACATGACAGAGGTGAGACTGCTGGAAAGGATTGTAATAACTACAGGTAAAACATGTCAATAAAGCCTAGAAGTAAGTACCATCCTGAATAGTAAAATGAAAACAAGTGAGAGGGTGTGAGAAAGAGTTATGAATCCACCAATAAAGTAGTAATAACCCCTGAATAAAGTATACTGCAGTCAGTACAGAATGAAATGAATGTGACAAGTAGAACCAAACTGCAAAATGTGTCCAAAGTGTTGCTGCAGCTGGAATGTGTATCCCAAAATCTGGATATGTTGCTCTCAGTCTGCAATATGCAGATAGTATGATTGTCTGAAATATCAAACATCCACAGTTGTCTATAGCTATATAAAGCAAATGTAGCAGGATGATGTAGCTGAACAAAGCCAGATATGAACGTGTATGAATAACAATAAAATGTATATTGATGTAGCAGTAACAGTCCTATCACCAAAGTGAACTAGGTATCATATAGGAAACTGTAGTTAGAACAGTAGTGTGTATATATCTGTAGCTATTAGAAATGTACAGCATATATATTTGTATCCAAAGGTGTTAATAATATTCTCTTCACCCCACCCTATAACCACATATAATCCATTCCACAGAAAATTGGTATGTGCAATCACAATTAACACCCCTGGACATTTGTCCTGATGGGTCATAAATATTTGCATGTCCGTTGATGCATCTGCCCTGTTCATACATCCAAACCTGATGGCCTTTTGCCATCAATCAACCCTGCATGTTGTTGGACTGTGTATTGCTGTTCAAATTATGCATGTGTTATGCTCGCTGTTCAATGGTGTGAATATCTGGGTGTTTGGTTAATGGGAATACTAATGCATGCTGTTACAACTAATTGTGAATGGTATTGTATGTTACTAACCCAAACTGTCATGACATAATGCAAAACATAGAATGACAGGGAAGGCGGGTTCCAGCGGACCCACCTCTCCCACCTCAGCTGGTGAGTGCACCTGGCACTAGTGCCCAGTCTGGACCCTCCTCCAGTGGCCCTGTGCCACCTGCAGGTGGAAGCGCTGCAGGGGATGGGGCCCGTCCCCCCTCTGCAAGCGTGGCCGGAGGAGAACCACCACTCACCCTCCATAGCGTCCGGACTGTGGTGCGTAGGGAGATCCAGGACTCTGTTCTTGAGCCCCTATGCCAGCTTGAGGCACAGGTGGCACAACTTACAGGCATGCCTGTTGCCCGGCCTACACAGCCCCCAGCACAGCCCCATCCTGGGCCGTGAAGGAACAGTGGCAATTGCCCATGGGTGGGGATATCAGTTCCACTGTTGCCATCTGTGGGCTCATGGGCTCTGGATATCCAAACCTCCGTCCCCGTCAGTTGTGTAACCACCCCCACATGCGTCATACATCACCCCTGTATGCATCTTGTTTGTCTTGTCTGTTGAACTACCCAACCTACCTCCACAGCTATACCAACTTCCTTCACCTGACATACCACTCTCACCTGAAAAAAGAAAAAAAAAGGGCACTCTGTACCCACAAAAAATTATGCCCCATACATAGCTGCCCATTCCGCACACATGTCTGCTGGACATGGAAACTATCAATTACAATTGGCTGTACAACAAGTATTATTGTTGTCCTGACACCTCTCTCAGGGGTGGAAGGTTTCAAATGTCACACCAAATTACATACATATGCACAGCTGTTGCTGATGAAGAAATGGGCAGCTATGGGCCTTACCTACATCCCTCCTGCAAATCCCAAGCTTGTTTCCCTACTGTCTTACCCTCTTTGTGACCCCTTTTTCACCACTTTCCTGTCTCCCCATTTTCATTTCTTTCAAAGAAAATAGCGCGGGTTTGCGCCAGAGTAAGCATTGTTAAGCAGTTGTAAGCGGGTGTGTGCATGTGTGCGCGGAGCTGAACGCCAGTGTGCATGCGAGCGCTCCGCACAAACCAGCGCTAACCCGGTTACAACTGCTTAAAAGTGCCTTAGTCACTTTGATTGACAGGTCCTGTAGTCAGTTCAAAAGCAAAATAAAATCCCACTGTCAGTCCCAAACCCAGGACCTTGGAAACAGTAGTCTGCATGACCTACCACTAAGCCATGACTCTTATACAAGAACATTGTGCTAAAATAAAAATATCATGTAATAGTAGGAATGAATGTAAAGGGAATATAGGATGTGTAGTACACAAAGCATGTCATTTAGACTTACTGTCAAAACTAGTGGATTTCCATAATAGTAGTGTGTGAACAGAAACAGCCATGCTAGTTGGTAGCTAGCAGGTAATAATGTCAGTTAATGTACATATATAAATGTATGTATATTTACATATATATATATATATATATATATATATATATATATATGTATAGTTGTAGGTGTCATTGTGCATACACACTTACTACAGGGAACAGGAGAGAGGAAAGGAGAAATGTGAATCTACAACACAGCCTGAATGAGACACTAACCTTTACACTCACAGAACAGTGTCCACAGCATACCAGCATAGTCTCCGCCCTTACAATCTGAAAGGGCAACGCCTATCTCACATACCCTTTTATAGCACTGTCCTGAAATCACAGTGAGAACTGCAATCAGTACACAACTGGCTGCATGCAATTAACAAATGCTGGCTAACAATTGGTGCAGAGGCCATCACATGGACCTATGCAGATACCTACAAAAGCATCCTGTACTAACACTCCACACATGCAATACATTCATTGCAGTGTCTGGAAACAGACAGAGGGAGAGAGACAGACAGAGACAGAGAGTGAGATTAAAAAAAAAAAAAATGCACACGCTACACACTGAGTATAAGCTGCCAGCAGTGACAGTAGCAAGCCATGCCAGCAGCAGCAGGAAGTAGACGTAGTGGTAACGCAACCAGCTGCAACAAACACAGATAATGTAAAGTAGCAGGTTAATAGTCTGCATACTGTGAACCCTCCAAATGTGTCATAGGTCTGTATCTATAGGTATGTCCATGTGATATGTTGTGTGTACGTAGTTCCACAAGAAGGGGATGACTATACATTACATGTCAGTCAGTGTTAGGCCATGATCCTGGCAGCAGTTGTCTGTGCGTTGCCTCAGCAATGGCTGTAGTGACTGTTTTGAAAGGTCAGCCATGTTCAAAAGGCAGGATCAGCCCATCACAAAGGCAAACTGGCCGGGAACAAGTGTCTGCAAGTACCCAATATCGCTGTATATGCGTCCCATACTGAATAATTCCATAGCTTAGCAGACCAGGCTGGTTATGTTTATGATGTGGTAGTTCCCAGGTCAGTAGAGGTGCCTCCTTAGTGGTGTGGGACCACTGTTGCTATATGCCAGTGTCCAGGTACATATCCTGTAGTACGGCCAAGGTTAAATATCAGTCTTATATGTGGTTGTATGTCCTCTTGGAGTGCACATAACACACATCCAGGGATACCATCAGGTCACAGTGATGCTGTGTGTTCTGCTTTGCTGAGGGCGGCCCTCACCTGGACATGTGAGATGATAGGGAGGTTACATACAGCTGTGATAAGTATTTCAACTTGTGGGGGAGAAGGAGGGGGGATACGTGCACTGAACCTGTCTGCAAGAATGTTGCCAATATCTGTGTGTTCAGTGAATGTTAAGTAGGTGTGTATTAACTCAGAGCATATCTGAGGCATTTGGTCCATATGTGTAACATAACTGAAGAAGGCCTTGTGGTTATCTATAGTGTTTGTGGCCATTTCCCTCCCAGAGTAGGCCGTGGCCATTGTTATGAGAGAACGTAGCGTATTACCAGTGCTGACCACAGATGCCTTCCCTTAATTTGAATTTGCTCCGTCCTGCAGTAGCCTCCTGCTATTGTTATACAATCTGCTTCTGGCTGGGGTCCACCGGACAGGATGCCTAACCTTTGTGCATAGGGTCTGGGTTAGAAATGTGTGTGCAAGTTCCATGCAATCTGTGTGATGTCCGTGGTAAGCATTTGCAAAGGGGTCAGCAGTGTGGGCTGTGGCTTCCACTGGCCAGTGGGCTGCATGGATACCATCTCAGTCCTAACAAGTGAATAACTGTCTAATCACATACATATCAAAGTAGTCTAATGTGCTGGTGGTGGTGGTGGGATATGTATATCCAGGCTGAGTAACTTGTGTCCTCATCACACTAGTGGATGGCGTTCCACATACAGTACCTTGGTATGAACCCCCAGAGTGAGGTTGTGCATTGGACCTGTCACAGTGTGCTGACCGATGGGGCATGCTACTATGTTATATGGAATGTGGCAGGTATTGTTGCACAGGTGTTGGCTGAGCACTGATATCTGGCCATGTACTTGTGTATCCACCACGAGACACACACATGCAACATATGGAAGTAGTAGTATATCACTACACTTGAGTATCATGTATAGTATGTGTGCCATATATTGCTGACATAGTCTGCTGATATCTTGTTTGTGTTCTCTTCCAGGGAGATGGCGCGTCAGCGTAATCCCGCCTACTCTGCAGTGGAAGATGAGGAGATACACCAGAGCCTGGTGCGGGAGTATGACATACTGTTTTCCTGCATCAGCCAGAATCAGCAGGAGAGGGCTGCACTGTGGCAAGACCTTGTCCGTAGGGTAAATGACATTGGTACGCATAATAGGACGTATGAGCAGGTACGATATCACTGCAGTGATTTAATCAGAAATGTCCGTCAGCGTGCGTCGGATATCCACAGGCAACAGGTTGCCACAGGAGGTGGGGTGGACACACACCCCCCCCTCACCAGACTGGAGGGGCTACTCCTAAGTGTTGTGGCTCCAGCCCCAGAACAGCAACAGCAATACACCTGCATCATGATGGAGGCTGGATCCACACAGCAGCACGACATGGAGCATGCAGGTAATATGCCATATGTACACTTGACTGTTCTGTACACTGTTAGTTTATGCATGTGTAAGGTGTGTCTGTGGTATGTAGCTGTCAACATAGTATGTAATTGTGCATGTGTGATATTGGCAATATCAGCAACTGACATGTGAAAGGTAACTGGTGTACTACTGCACTGTATCATATGCAGTATCAATGGCACAGTTGTGCCCACTGACATAAATCTCCTCATTTCTGCAGGTCCCTCTGGGGTTACAGCAAGGCAGGCCATCCATGCTGGTGAGTGTGTTTAACAATACCTATAATAGTCCTGATAGTGCTAGTAACACTAGTGTAACTCAGTAGTGCTCTGTGTGTATACTGCGGGGTGTTCATGTGTGCATGTGTGCAGGTGTGCCTGTCTGCATGTGTGCATGTGTGCATGTGTGCCTGTGTCCATGTGTGCATGTGTGCATGTGTGCCTGTGTCCACATGTGCATGTGTGCATGTGTCCACGGTGTGCATGTGTGCATGTGCATGTGTGCATGTGTGCATGTGCATGTGTACATGTGTGCATGTGTCCATGTGCATGTGTGCATGTACATGTGCATGTGCATGTGCCCATGTGTGCCTGTGTGCCTGTGTGCATGTGTGCCTGTGTGCATGTGTCCATGTGTGCATGTCTGCATGTGTGCCTGTGTCCATGTGTGTATGTGTGCATGTGTCCATGTGTCCATGTGTGCATGTGTCCATGTGTGCATGTGTGCATGTGTGCAAGTGTGCATAAGTGCATCACTGGTAACAGTGTGTGGACACTGTAAACTGTGTTTCCTGTCTTCCTCCCACAGGTTCTGGTGCTGCTCTGGTGTCCTGCAGCAGGGAACCTGAATATGGTGCTAGAGGTACTGGTAATGATGATATCTGTGTAATGGTACCGGAAGGTTTGTCAGGGTCCGCCATTGGTCAGCCAATTGACAGTACACAGCTTTTAACCCCATCATTGCGCACAGTCATCCTGCCAGTACATCCTTTGTCACCATTGTCCTTAGGTGATGGACAGGATACAGTGGGCATTGACCAGGGTAATGTGGTATTTGTGGCACATGCTTTTCCACACAGCAGCCATGGGCAGGGTCCTGCGATGGTACCACACAGACAGTTGCCCATGGGTTCTCGTGGGAGCATCCGTGGGCGTACTGCCTCTGGCAGACATGCCCAAAGAGGTCTGTCAACCTCAGCTATGTTTCGGGCTGTCATGCAGGCACAGTCGTGTATGGAAAGTTATACCAGACAGGGTCTGAGGGAGCTGAGAGCATGTCGCACAGCCATGACTGACAGTATGCGTGACATCGCGGATGCTATCCGTAATTTCACTGATGTCATAGACAGATGTTGTGGGGACATATTACAGCAGTTCCACAACCAAATGTCCATGAGCCAGGGCAATGATGGGCGGTTGCGGCGTCAACGTGGCCATATGCCAGCAACAGCAGCAGCTGGCAGTCGGCGTGAATGGCAACAGGCTCGCGCACGCCCCCATAGTGCCTGCAGCAGCCCCAGCAATGCTGGGTCTGTGCTGTCATCGGAATGCCCCAGGAGACCACGTGCACGTGGCTCTGGACAGTCCCAACAGGGACCTGTGTCCAGTCAACACACTCCCACTTCTGATGACAGTACCCAGTGTGGCTTAGTACTGGATACGGTCCATAGCACCCCTTCCAGGCACAGGTACCTTGTCCATGCCCACAGACACTGATCTGTATGACCTGCCAGGTGCAGGCTGTGGCTGTCCACAAACCCCTGTATATGGCAGCCATGAGGTGGAACTGTGTGCGTGCATATACACATGCGAAATGTTAACACCTAGGGCTACCACATACATGCACACACCGCACCAACAGTGCCCCACCCTTTACTGCTGTCCCTCACCAACACACATACACACACATGTCAATTGGTGGTATCAGTGGCAGACTCAGGCATACCTGATTCACACCCTGTGCATATGATGACACTGTGCCACCTCCTGCAATCTCCAACATCATTGCGGGAACAGGTAAACGTGTTGCTGATGCACAGGGTGACTACATAGAAGTGTATTAGTAATATCATGTTGGTAACAGTACAGTGTGCTGATATGACTGTATGTATATCCCAGCATGCCTGATGCAGTAACCGTATGACTGTCCTGAATTGTTATCTGCACCCATAGTAAGTACCAAAGTGTAACAGCTGCACATTATTGCATGCTGGTGGTAAGGATGTCAACAGATAGCCACATACATGGGTAGCACAGGGGGGAAGCTAATGCAAGTAGTGTAATGCAATGATGGGCATGTACAGTAATGGTGTCAAGATGCCCACAACGACTATGCAATGTGGATGTTTGCACATGTTGATATGTGTGCAGTACCAATGTAATCCAAATCACAATTAACTATGACATAATATCAGTTCTACCATGGGCATCTGTGCTGTGCATTCCTGGGTACATGTTGATAGTGCCTACATATTTGCACTGTTACTTACTGTTAGTGTTACCCCTTCTTTGTTGTACAATGAACTACTTCCAGCCCTGCTTACTGTAGCTTTGTTTGTATGCATGTTCGCTTGGGGTTCCCTGGAACACTGCTTCCACCTGCAATGCAGAGTTACAGTCCTTCTGTGGACTCCTAGTGACATCTGCATAGCGTACGATACGTATGTCAAGTTTACACATGACAGAACATCACTGTCGGTCCTGTTCGCATGTACGTTGTCTGTGACACATTGCACATGTCTTACCTGGCATTTACCCACGTATGCAGTCATATATGCCAGTGCTATGAAACAGTAGCAGTACACCCACACACATACACACCTTCAGTATGTTGTTCCCCATTGGCCCTATGTGTTGGTACTCACCATGGCAATCACACTACTAGGGTAGCATGTGCAAAGGTAACCTGTGAATCACCTCTATGGTCCAGTTGTGGTTTTATGTGAGTCATGTGGCAATGTCACAGCTGCCACATGTATGCAGTCAACCATCACCCTTGGCCAGGAACGTACAACACATGTGTGGGATACCACCACATAGCCAATCTGGGGACTGAGCTCTCTGAACCCAGTAATGCCATACCCTGTCAGGTGGCATGTCATACTACAGTGACTACAGTATAAGTCAGACATAGACATGCACTGACAGCATGCTGAACACACTGGGGCATACGTGGGGACTCACAATAGCATCCTGCCTGAGCATCACACACCTCCGCAGCTGGCACACAGGCATATGTTATGTCGGAACAGAGCACATGCCACACATGGCACACACATCCCGTGTGCCACACACTCACAGCCTGTAGGGCTACACAACATACCTGCTACAGATGTGTCAGGTACCTGTCTTGGGCACTGCAGTGGGGTCCCGCTCAACAGGTTGTATATGGTGAAGGTCACAGTGATATGCCTCAGGGGCACTATGGTCCACCACAAAACACATGCATACAGGTCAGTCAGAGGCATGGAAACATATGACTCAGTCATTGACCATGCCACTATGGATGACCTGAGACATACCTCCCTGGACTACATGATAGGGAACATAGAAGGGAGCTCTCAGCATGTGGCACGGGCCAGTATGAGCCTGATCTTGGTTGCCAACATACCCTCACCAGGTATGCTACCACTATATGTAGGAAGGGTGTTGTATGTCTACATTCTGCTCAGTCTCCAATGTCATTCAATAGGGTATCCGCTGGCTGTCAACGTGTGCTTACATGCTAGGGAAGCCACAATGATGTGCAAGGGGCAGCTTGCACGTGACAGCCATGGCCCAATGTATATTGGTGAAGCTCCTTGATACACACATACTGCCGGACATGGATTACATAGCCACCTCCACGGGTATCACTCAGGTTAGGACACTAACAGTGCTGCTACACAACACCAGCAGTGTACACCGCAAGATGCATGCACTGGACACTGTTCTCAGCACGGTAAACTGCAATGTCTGTGCAGTACCACAGTCCTGATTCATGGCTCACAGGTGCAACCCATCACTGCCAGGTTATGCCTCATACCATGCCTGTCATCCCCTACACATGTAACACACATGGACAGGGGGGTGGTATCCCAAGGCACCACAGATACACACACCTCCAGGATGTTGGCACAGCACACAGCATCAGGGCCTATTCATGTGCAGCTAACAGTGTGGTGGACTACTGTCTGGTTCATAGCCTGGCACACACAACCCTCCTATACACTGGAAAACCACCTAGCCTCCATAACAACACTGGCAATATGACAGTCTCAAGAACTGTCTTCATATGGCTGGACTGCATCCAGCCAAACATTGTGTGGGCATTACTGTAGCTACAACACACTAGTTGAAGGGTTCCCAGCATGTGGTCACTGAATTGCAGTGGAATGACATGTTACCACTCCACCACGACTATGCAATGTGGATGTTTGCATGTTGATATGTGTGCAGTACCAATGTAATCCAAATCACAATTAACTATGACATAATATCAGTTCTACCATGGGCATCTGTGCTGTGCATTCCTGGGTACATGTTGATAGTGCCTACATATTTGCACTGTTACTTACTGTTAGTGTTACCTTCTTTGTTGTACAATGAACTACTTCCAGCCCTGCTTACTGTAGCTTTGTTTGTATGCATGTTCGGGGTTCCCTGGAACACTGCTTCCACCTGCAATGCAGAGTTACAGTGCTTCTGTGGACTCCTAGTGACATCTGCATAGTACGATCGTATGTCAAGTTTACACATGACAGAACATCACTGTCGTCCTGTTGCATGTAATGTTGCCTGTGACACATTGCACATGTCTTACCTGGCATTTACCCGTGTGCAGTCATATATGCCAGTGCTATGAAACAGTAGCAGTACACCCACACATACACACCTTCAGTATGTTGTTCCCCATTGGCCCTATGTGTTGGTACTCACCATGGCAATCACACTACTAGGGTAGCATGTGCAAAGGTAACCTGTGAATCACCTCTATGGTCCAGTTGTGGTTTATGTGAGTCATGTGGCAATGTCACAGCTGCCACATGTATGCAGTCAACCATCACCCTTGGCCAGGAACGTACAACACATGTGTGGGATGCCACCACATAGCCAATCTGGGGACTGAGCTCTCTGAACCCAGTAATGCCATACCCTGTCAGGTGGCATGTCATACTACAGTGACTACAGTATAAGTCAGACATAGACATGCACTGACAGCATGCTGAACACACTGGGGCATACGTGGGGACTCACAATAGCATCCTGCCTGAGCATCACACCTCAGCTGGCACACAGGCATATGTTATGTGGAACAGAGCACATGCACACATGGCACACATCCCGTGTGCCACACACTCACAGCCTGTAGGGCTACAAGACATTCCTGCTACAGATGTGTCAGGTACCTGTCTTGGGCACTGCAGTGGGGTCCCGCTCAACAGGTTGTATATGGTGAAGGTCACAGTGATATGCCTCAGGGGCACTATGGTCCACCACAAAACACATGCATACATGTCAGTCAGAGGCATGGAAACATATGACTCAGTCATTGACCATGCCACTATGGATGACCTGAGACATACCTCCCTGGACTACATGATAGGGAACATAGAAGGGAGCTCTCAGCATGTGGCACGGGCCAGTATGAGCCTGATCTTGGTTGCCAACATACCCTCACCAGGTATGCTACCACTATATGTAGGAAGGGTGTTGTATGTCTACATTCTGCTCAGTCTCCAATGTCATTCATAGGGTATCCTGGCTGTCAGCGTGTGCACATGCTAGGAAGCCACAATGATGTGCAAGGGGCAGCTTGCACGTGACAGCCATGGCCCAATGTATATTGGTGAAGCTCCTTGATACACACATACTGCCGGACATGGATTACATAGAACATGCAGCACCTGTACATCGACTACATGTAGACTATATGGCCCAGACCAGATGTGTATCCCCTGCTGTAGGTATTTTACCATATACACCCACACTGTATAGACACATACCGCATGCGGCCTGCACAGTAAGACACAGTCATATTGGTATACATTGCAAATACCATTTATCCACTCGAGGCATGTGTCAGACATGGTAACTACTGCAGGTCACAGGTATTTATGTGTATGTGTCACACACATCATGTGTGCATTGCTGGTTTAGGCAATGGCATGCATTGTTATGAAAGACCCACACAAGGTCATAATGTGTGACACAACCACGTGGCAGTTGTGGGTTACCAAAACATACCTATCTGTACTCTGACAATGGTAATAGACGTAGCAGAGCGCACTATTGGCATTACTGGCCAACTAGCCCTGTTTGGCTGTGCTGATAGTGTGGTGACATCCCCTGTGTTTACTGGGGGAATATGCAGCATCTGGTGTATTGTAGTATTTGCCAAAAGGATCTGTTTTCTCACACTTGCAATTACTACCCCACACACACACTTGCCATTTGCAGGATTCATACCCTACCTAACTAAGTCATGACACGTGAGAAGGATGCATTAGCTGGGATTACTAGATGGTTCTTCTCTGGCTGTACTTATAGGGTGCTGACATCATCAGTGTTTTGAAAGGGTAATGTGCATCAGGTAGTGTGATCTCCTGATTGCCAAAACTAACATGTTTTCATACAGAATTGCACACACACAAACTCCCACATCCAAACACACACACATTTTGCAGGTTTCAAACTCCTACCTAACTATATGTTATGACACAGCTTGCTGTAACTTTGAGATTTCACTTCTCCTTGTACTTATAGGGCTGTCACATATCAAAAGATGTTGTGTCAATTACTCAACTCCATTTCATCTGACAAACCTAGCTCAACACTTTCCCTACATTACAACAACACCCTTAAAACACACCTACTAAATATTATGATCCGCTTACTCATCTGTTATGACACCGACACTATTTGCTAAAGGACCTTCTTCTCTATATAGGGTTCATCTATCAGGTCATTCACTGTACTGTGTAATGTGGACAATGCCCTGAACTGTGAGTATGTGTTCTCACAGATAGGGACAAATATTCTTATGCACAAAGGACTCCACTACCCACACACTAAGTTGACCATGTACAAGTGTACAGATATGTTCATACACTACTCAGACACATACAATGCTATTTATAACTGCTAGGATTCATCAACTATGCTTATATCTCATGTGTAGCATATGCTGCATCAGGAATCTTAAAGGGACAGGTGTTTCAAAATGTGCATTTTTTACACAAACTTGCACACACATAACCACACACAATACATTGCAGGATTTAATACTATGACTATGATTATGACGAGGCGGATGCATTCATTACTGGGGTTTTCTCCTGTACTTATAGGGTGCTGACATCATCAGTGTTTAGAAAGGGAATGTGCATCCTGTAGTGTTTTCTCCTAGTTGCCAAAGATTTTTTTTCATACAGACTTGCACTAACCCCATCCACTGAGCATTTGCAGGATTCAAACCCTACCTAACTATGTTTATGACACTGACGCATTAGCGAGCGCTATTTGGTTACTGGGAGGTTTCCCTTCTCCGGCTGTACTTATAGGGTGCTGGCATCATCAGTGTTTAGATTGGTGAATGTGCATCCTGTAGTGTGTTTTCACAGTTGTCAAAAGGGACACTCTCACACACCACCTCCACGGGTATCACTCAGGTTAGGACACTAACAGTGCTGCTACACAACACCAGCAGTGTACACCGCAAGATGCATGCACTGGACACTGTTCTCAGCACGGTAAACTGCAATGTCTGTGCAGTACCACAGTCCTGATTCATGGCTCACAGGTGCAACCCATCACTGCCAGGTTATGCCTCATACCATGCCTGTCATCCCCTACACATGTAACACACATGGACAGGGGGGTGGTATCCCAAGGCACCACAGATACACACACCTCCAGGATGTTGGCACAGCACACAGCATCAGGGCCTATTCATGTGCAGCTAACAGTGTGGTGGACTACTGTCTGGTTCATAGCCTGGCACACACAACCCTCCTATACACTGGAAAACCACCTAGCCTCCATAACAACACTGGCAATATGACAGTCTCAAGAACTGTCTTCATATGGCTGGACTGCATCCAGCCAAACATTGTGCGTGGGCATTACTGTAGCTACAACACACTAGTTGAAGGGTTCCCAGCATGTGGTCACTGAATTGCAGTGGAATGACATGTTACCACTCCCACAACAGGTGGGAACATGCAGTACCTGTACATCGACTACATGTAGACTATATGGCCCAGACCAGATGTGTATCCCCTGCTGTAGGTATTTTACCATATACACCCACACTGTATAGACACATACCGCATGCGGCCCCTGCACAGTAAGACACAGTCATAATGTTATGCATTGCAAATACCATTTATCCACTCGAGGCATGTGTCAGTCATGGTAACTACTGCAGGTCACAGGTATTTATGTGTATGTGTCACACACATACATCATGTGTGCAATGCCATTGCTGGTTTGGGCACATAGGGTCATAATGTGTGACACAACCACACGTGGCAGTTGTGGGTTACCAAAACATACCTATCGGTACTCTGACAATGGTAATTGACCCAGTAGCAGAGCTCACTATTGGCATTACTGGCCAACTAGCCCTGTTTAGCTGTGCTGATAGTGTGGTGACATCCCCTGTGTTTACTGGGGGAATATGCAGCATCTGGTGTATTGTAGTATTTGCCAAAATGATCTGTTTTCTCACAGTTGCATTTACACACACCCTACTACCCCCCCCCCACACACACACACATGCACACTTGCCATTTTTAGGATTCATACCCCTACCTAGCTAAGTCATGACACGTGAAAGAGATGCATTAGCGAAGCACACTATTTGGATTACTAGATGGTTCTTTTTCTCTGGCTGTACTCATAGGGTACTGACATCATCAGTGTTTTGAAAGGGTAATGTGCATCAGGTAGTGTGATCTCCTGATTGCCAAAACTGACATGTTTGTCATACAGAATTGCACACACACAAACTCCCCACATCCAAACACACACACCTACGATTTGCAGATTTCAAACTCCTACCTAACTATATTATGACACTTGAGAGAGACGCATTAGCAGAGAGCGTTATTCACATTATTGGGAGGTTTCCCTTCTCCTGCTGTACTTATAGGGTGCTGACTTCATCAGTGTTTAGAAAGGGGAATGTGGATCCTGTAGTGTTTTTTCCTAGTTGCCAAAAGGGATATTTTTTTTCATACAGACTTGTACACACACTAACCCCTTCCACACACACTGAGCATTTGCAGGATTCAAATCCCTACCTCACTATGTTATGACACTCGTGACAGAGGCATTAGCAGAGCACACTATTTGAATTACTGGGAGGTTTCTCTTCTCTTGCTGTACTTATAGGGTGCTGACACCATCCGTGCTGAGATAGAGGAATGTGCATCCTGTAGAGTGCTTTCACAGTTGCCAAAATGGACAACTCCCTCACACACACACACACTGGGCAGTTGCAGGATTCAAACCCCTACCTAAATAACTTATGACACTTGCGACAGACGCATTAGCGGAGCGTGCTATTTTAATTACTAGGAAGTTTCTCTTCTCTTGCTGTACTTATAGGGTGCTGACATCATCCGTGCTGAGATAGGGGAATGTGCATCCTGTAGAGTGCTTTCAGAGTTGCCAAAAGGGACATCTCCCTCACACAGACTTGCACACACACTAACCACCCTCCACACACAATGGACAATTGCAGGATTCAAACTCCTACCTAACTATGTTATGACACGCGAGATGGATGCATTAGCGGAACATGCTATTCGCATTACATGGAGGCTTCCTTTCTCCTGCTTTACTTATAGGGTGCTGACATCATCAGTGTTTAGAAAGGGGAATGTGCATCCTGTAGTGTTTGTTCTCCTAGTTGCCAAAGGGGGTATTTTTTTCATACAGACTTGCACACACACTAACCCCTCCACACACACTGAGCATTTGTAGGATTCAATCCCCTCCTTAACTATGCTATGACACTCGTGACAGACGCATTAGCGGAGCACGCTATTCAAATTACAGGAAAGTTTTGCTTCTCCTGCTGTACTTATAGGGTGCTGACATCATCCGTGCTGAGATAGGAGAATGTGCATCCTGTAGAGTGCTTTTACAGTTGCCAAAAGGGACATTTCCCTCACACAGACCCCACTCACACTGAGCATTTACAAGATTCAAACCCCTACCTAACTATATTATGACACTTGAAGGAAACACATTAGCAAAGCGCACTATCAGAGTTACTGAACATTTGTTATGCACCTGCAGTATTTGTAGGGTGCTGACATCTTTATTTCTACAGCGGTATGTACATGTAGTACTACCTGTCAGGTGGGGGATAGCATATATATGCATTTGCAGCCACCTACGTCAGGGTCAGATATGCACATCGCACTGGCAGGTTATGTTCTACACCATGCTTTGTGACCACAGGACCTGTAACACACGATACAACCAGTCCAGAACACCACACCCACATCCAGGACACACACTTAGCTTCCCTGGGAACAGTGCCGGGATATGCATGTGTTCACATACACCATTCCACTTGTTAACATCAGGTACAGGCATATTGTGAGTGAGAACTACTCAGGCCTCTACCACTTTACCCTACAGCCACTACAATTTGTGGGTCCGTGTGCTATGGCAGAACCACACACCACAGCCACATGGGGGAATACATATTGCACCTGTCCATCTGCAACATGGGTACTCACTGTTCCACACCAGAGGTAGACCACCATTGTTGATATCTGACCATACCCACCTTTCCCTGGACATCCATATCTCATCTCCACCCCCAGGCAAGGTTGTCACTGCACACAAACTGTATTTAGCACAAGCAGACTCTACACTTGTGAAGACTGGGGTGGACGACTTCAGAGGACCCATGCTGGAGGACTATACTGGCCACTCAGCATAATCCTTGACAATTGCATTCTATGAGCATGTGTACAGTTTGCATTGATCATGCTATCCCACATATACCCATGACTGTTCCACAACAAGACACCTGCCAGGTGTACACCAGCTATATATGAGCAGTACAACAGACAGAGTGAGCTAATACATTGCAGAGCTGTAGCCCACAGAGGGAAGACATCTGTGAACAGTTCCGGCATGGCACTTCATTCACACAATCATCACAACACAGTGTTGACAGTGGAATTGTCCAGAGAATGCAGATAGGGCTCCCCTCAGTCTGTTATTGATGGCCACTTACTGTTAGAGATCCTCAGCAACCCTTTTCCAGCACACACCGACAACATGGCTGTGGCTTAGCACATTCAAACCCTAGGATCTCCACTGTGCCCCTGCTTGACAGAGGCACAGCTCACTAGCCCCACACGTTGCCTTATGTGACCTACTTTACAGTGGCACAGTAGCCTACTGTACTGGGGAAGCAGATGCCAAGCACACTCTGGCTGAGCTGTCATTCCCTAGGGCAACAAGCCTAGTATTGACCTCTACACCCATATGTTCAATTGTCAGATGCACAATATTTGTTGTGCTGTTCTACTGTTTGCAGGTCTTTATTGCCATAGCATTCCCTGTTCCTATGACCAACTTGTGTATCTGTGGAAGATGTTTGCATATGACGGCGATCCACTATACCACTTATGTCTCTGTAGTCATTTACTGTGTGCACTGGGCAGATTGCTGTGTTGTGGTTGGTTCCTGGAATGACACGTACAAATACCAGACATGTGTGGCTAACTGCTAAACGGAGATATGGCCTAAGTGTGTGAGCATGCCCAGTACAGCCTTTCCATGGCATGTTGCCTGACATGTGCCTCACTTATCAAAGTGTGCGAGCATGCCCAGTGTGAGCTTTCCATATGTTGCACTCTGAAGTCCACCACATATTTGGGTGTGTGTGAAGTTCAACAATATCTCACGTTTATGGTTGTGTGTTGGGTGTCATGTTGTGTACTAACTGGCCAACTGCTTTGTGTCTGCCACAACAGGGATTATACTGTGCCTGCAGGGATTGCATGGGATACTTTGCAGACAGTTGTCAACATACTTTCATAATGTCCTAACACTGTAGTACCGTACAGTGTACTGGTTCAGTACTTTCACTGTGGTGGACAGTATCCTGGGCTTTAGTCCTATCACTGCTTGACATCTTCATAGTGAGCACAACAGACTGTGTAGGGGCCAGTTGTGCACATATGACTATGTTGCATTATGTTCAGATATGGACTACCTACACCAGACTCATCCAACATTGGTAGTGTATTCCACAACATGGGTGGACATTGGCAAACACTAGCGATGTTCCCTAGGCCATTTCTGATGCTTTTCACAGGGTGTGTTTGTCCTTCGACACACATTGTAACTGGAGTTTGCCATGACATATGTCATGGTTAGTATACTGTGCCTCCGTCTACCTCTGACATAACAGTGATACCCAGGGTTAGCCTACCATCTCCCATCCACTCATCAGGATTCCTCTTGAGGGGTGTCGATAGGTGACTCTCTGGCCAACCTGTACCGGGAGTTTACTGAAGAGTAGGGGTGCCTTCTGTGTTATGGATCATTCTGTACAGCTTGTCCTATGTATGTCGGTGCTGGGGTTCAGGTCTCTCATGTGCATAGATCACTGCCATTCAGATTGTGCAAGGTGCAGCATGTTCATTGATTCCAGGTTGGACATGGCTTCATACATCAGGCACAGCTTGCCTGTAGCTGGTCAGTATGGCATTGTGTTTACTCAGGCAACACATAGCATCTGTTCATGCTCTTTGCTACTCCTGGTGGGGTACTGTCGTGGACTTTACATTTGATGGAGGCGTCTGCTGAGGTATATCCCACATGGGCTATTGTAGTCAATTGTGACGCTGATGAAGGATGACTGCAGAGCCACAGTGACCTCCCCTTATCTACATCTGACAACCTTCATGATTGGGTGGGTATATAGTATGTTTCTGCGAACACTACAGCCACATGCTTGTCCAGTGCAGGATATCTATCACCTGTTGTCCCTAGGTCTCTCATTACATGTTAGGTACGTAATGGGTTAACACCTGTGTGGTAATTTGTGGTCACTTACTGTATATCCACGGTGGTTGTCTATACACAGTTCTGCAATTAGCTTGCTGACATGGCTATGGCTCCAGTTGTCTGTTTGTAGGTGGCCCTTTTGTGGGTTGCTTGTGTCAGCTGGGGGTCGGATATGGTGGGCTGTTTGTACTCCTCTGCATACATGTTCAGTCACAGTTCTTCCATGTTGGCCTATACCTATGGGACATATATACAGAACGGGGGGGGGCCCAGGATCAGGCCTTGTGGGATGCCACTCATATCTGCCTTGTAGTCTGACATGGATGCAGCATGTCTGACCATGTCAGTTATGTCCTTGGTGTGGTTTGCAACCCCTCTACTGACATAGGGGTATATATTTAAGCTGGTGAACATATCCATACTGAACTCGTAGGGTATTGTCTAGAAGCATATGCACGGTCCAGCTATGCTGTGTGGACCACATTGCCCTCATCAATGACCTTAATGACTGCTTCAAATGGGTCAAACATGTTTAGGGGCAGGATCTGCAGTTACGACAGCCACACTGTGTAGGGTCCAGTATCAGTAGGTCCACAATAGCTTTATGTCTGCGGTACATACTGATCCTTTCCATAGCTGTGCAGACCAAGCTTATCAGGATCCTGGGGTGGTAGTTTGCAGTATCCATTCAGGCAACACCTTTGTTGTGAAGGACCACTGTTGTTGTACATTGCTCTTTGGGTACATATCCTGTGGCAGGACTGACATTGGACAGTAGTGTGATTTGGCATTCCATTATTCTTGGAGTCCATGTTGGACTCAGCCCAGGACACCATCACATACCTTTGCTGCTGTGTGTTTTGCTTTGCAGATGATGGCTGTTACCTCAGCATCTGCAATGTCAGGGGACCAGCAGTCTGCTGGGATAGATAGTTTGCATTTTGGGGGGGGGGGGGGTTGCACTGCACCTGTCAGGTTGCATGTTAGCAATATGTGTGTGTGTTTGGTATGTTGTTTGTAATATCTGTGTGATTCGGAGCATACCTGTGGATGCCCAACATGGTTCCTACCATCAGTTAAGTAAGCCTTGTGATTATCCTTAGTGTCCTGTACAATTTGTATCTTCATAGGTTCATGGGTTCATACTAGGCTATCCACCCTAGGGCATTAGTAAGCCTAGTCAGAGTGTGTGTGTCTTTCGCCGCCCCTTGCTATGTGACTATTATGGCCATTTATGAATTTCTTTACTGTGCCTCTGTCTGGTCATGACACAGTGAAGACCCCCAGTATACATGTACAATCATCCATCCACTTGGCAATATTCCTGTTGAGGGGTGTCAGTGAGGGGCTCTGCCTAACATGGATTGGGATCCTGTTTCTGGGTGTGGGGAGCCTCTGGGTTATGTATCTGTCCCTCCAGCACATCCTATTTCATTATGTGTTGAGGCTGACATCTGTGACTCTCACAGCTCCAATGGCTTTGATTTCCTGTGGTGTAGCATGTCCATTACTTCTGTGTTGGACATGGCCTTGTACAACAGACATAGAATGCCTCTGTGTAGGCAGTCTGTGACTGCATTCAGCTGGGGTGTCTACACCCAGGCAGCATATGACATATATTTCACACCCTTTATCCTCTTGGTGGGGTAACAATGAGGTATTCCGAACCGCTGCAGGTGTCACATACAGTACATCCCATATGAGTCATTGTACTAGATTATGGGTCTGATAAGGGAACAGTACAGCAGCACAGTGACCTCTGTTGATGTAGATGTGAATCCTTTCATGATACGGTGTCCAGTATCGACAATCTTCCTAGCCACATTGGCATTGTGAGTGTCACATGACAGAGTACTGTTGACTTGTGTCCCTAGGTCCCTGATTACTCCTTGCATACATAATGGTTTGCAACCTATTTGGTAATTTGTGTGTACCTTGTCTGGTATTTGGTGGGACATTCATACTGTCCAGTATCTTCAGGATGTCTGGGTGGAGATCTTGTGTGTGAGAGTGTGGTCTGTCGCATGCTACAGACTGTACAGCAGTTTTGACTACACTTATGTGCACATGGGTGGTCTCCACTGATTTGTGCATTGTCAGTTACCTGGCCATATGGGTGTCTGTGCTGTATATGGATACTCCCCCTCCTTTGATGTTTTGGTCCAGGTGTTGGGGCCATAACGCATGATATGTGGTATAACCTGGTAGTGCTGGTGTGCTATCACTAGGTTTACAGCAGGCTTCTGTCACTGCACAGACATCAATGTTCTCCATACTGGGAAGTGCCTCAGGGGCATGCATATTGCAGTTTACATATCTGGCATTGGTCAGCATTACCCTTATGTTTTTTACCACTTATGTTTTCTAGGGTGGTGGGTAGTCTTTTTGGCCTTGCCTACATACGGCTCTATGGAGGTGGCAAAGGCCTTATCCAGTATCCAGACGCTCAGGGGTAATAGGTGCAAGCCATCCCTGGAACAGCAGCATGGCCTGTCATGCTTGACATCTCAAGCAGACAGACATTAGACCCTCTTGGACTGACAGCTGTAACTGTGCCACCTGTTAAACATGATCATTCTGTGTTTGTACTGTGGCATCATTCTTGGTGAGGGTTGGATGCTGCACACGGCCAGTGTCATACCGGCCTGGGGTACATACTCAGAGAGCTCATCCATGTCTCTTTTCATGTAGCCCAGGGAGGAACATCTCAGGTCATTCACACCAGCATGGACATTGAGTGCATCATATTTCTGCTTGCTTTGGGGTGACCTGCGTACTTGTGTTATGTGGCATATTGTGGCAGCCTACAGGCGGTTTACTGTACCCTTTCCCTTGTTCAGTCTGGAGAGTAGGACAGCAGTGTGTCTGCCTATACAGACACCTATTACAACTGTATCAGGCATGTTGTTTCTCCTTCTGGCCTGTGACTGTTTGGCACACCAGCTTTGTGTACTATGTGTTGCATGTGCTATGTTTGGAGGTTGTGGTTGCTTGTGATCTGCTTTGGAGGCTTCTGTTGGTGTGGTGTGTTTGGAATTAGGGCCTCCAGGAATGTTTTTGTGTGTTTATGTGTTTGGTTTACAGTTGTGGTAGGTCTATTTGGGACTGGGTTTGTGGTGTATGTGGTTACCTTCTCCTCCTGACTAGTTTTGACAGTACTGGGTTGGGGGAGCTCAGCCTCTGGTTTAGATACATGGTTGCATCTATCACATATATTTGCATTTATTGGGGGGAGTTGTGGTTGTCTGTGTACTTAGGACAGGTGTCACATTGCCTCTGGATTCACAGATTCTACTTGTTGTGGCTGGCCTTAGTGGATTGTATGTGTGGACATATGTTATTGCCATACTACTGATCAGTGATTACTTCCCTTTTTATGTTTGCTCCATCATGTGGTAGCTTCCTCATTCTCTTGCATGGTTTGGTAATGGCTGGAGTCCAGCATGCCAGATGCCTGCGTGTATGGCATCGTGTCTTGTTGTTATTTGTGATTGCATACTCCAAGCATTCCTGGCTGTGTTCATGGAATTCCTGTATAACATGGTTCTGGTGTGTCCCATATTCTGCACTTGCACAGGCCTTTCGTGGATTCCACATCGGTCTGGAGGGGTGCAACCTATGCTTTACACATGTTTTTCACTGTGGTATTCTGGCCAGGGACTGGGGTCGGAATGTGTATATCCAGTGTGATTACTATATGGTCTGGTCTTACCAGTGAAGCATACACTTCTCATCTTGCCATCCAGTACACATGTTGCTGATTATCACATCCAGTATGCTTACCCCTCTTGTGGGAGTGGTACGTTTTTCCTGGGCATTTTGGTTTATGGATTCTGGGAACTTTTCTCCAACTGTGTTGGTGCCTCAGGTGGTGCTGCAGGGCTGCCTCTGTCGGATGCGCATATTACACTTCCCTGTACATGTTTGTGAGCAGGTCATGTCATTTTAGGCATCCATGTTATTATTTGAGTGAGTCAGAGGGGGTATAATTCCCAGGGTTCCTACTAAGCCAGTGTATGTGCTATGCGTTGCCTCTTTGCCAAGGCCAGGGCATACTGGGCACGCCTCCTTCTGCCTACTGGGGCAGGCTCAGGTTGTTCCTCCTCCGAGTCACGCTCTGCCTGTGATGGCCTTGGCAATGGTGGGGGGCTGTTTGGCCCAGCCCTATGCTGGTCCAGCTGCAGCTGTTTTCGCAAGATCATATTATGTAGCGTAGCACATACCATAACAATTTGGGTACATGTAGTTGGTGTGTACTGCAAGGCTCCACCAGATGTGTCCAGACACCGGAACCGTGACTTGAGCAGCCCAAACACACGCTCTATTACATTACTTGTTTGTGCATGTGCCTCATTATGGCATTCCTGTTCAGGTGTGTGTGTGCGTTTCTGATGGGTGTCATCAGCCATGGCTCCAGTGCATAACCTGCATCCCCCACTAGGTGTCCATGTGGGATGTCCCCATTGGCAAATGCCTGGTACAGCTGCGTCAAATGCCAGATGTGGGAATCATGGTAGCTCCCAGGGAAGCCAGCACATACATTCATTATTATGCCCTGGGCATCACACACGACCTGGCAGTTGATGGAGGGGAAGCCCTTGCGGTTAATGTAGGCTCTACCCCGCTCACCAGCTGGTGCTTTGATGCATATGTGCGTGCAGTCTATTGCACCCACTACCTCAGGGTATTCCGCTATTTGCTGGAAGAGACGCATATTGCTGGCCAATACCTCACGGGCATTGGGGAAATATACATGATCACCGACATGTGCTGTCATGGCATCCAGGAACTGGTGCAGTACCCTGGAGGCTGATGCCTGTGATATCCCCATCATATCACCAGTTGGTCTCTGGAAGGTACCTGTTGCTAGTATTCTTAGGCTAACACATACCTTGGTTTCCACTGGGATGGGTTCCCCTCTGTTGGTTCTGTGTGTGAGGCGTGGCCTGCACAGCTCAACTATTTGCTGCAGGAGCTCTCTGTCCACTCTATAGCGCTGTACTATCTCCAGCTCATGTAACCCGTGGTAGGTGACCCTAGGCCTGTACACTCTTCTCCGTCTCCTCAGTGTGGGTTGTCTGGCACCATCTGCATTGTCACCACCCTCAGCAAGTCGCCTATGTCTTATGACAGCTATGGCAGCCCCTAACATTTCTGCTCTGAGTGAAGCTTTTTCAGTTTTCACTTCTATCAGCTTACTCCTGTCTTGCAGTGTCTCTTAAGAGAAACATCCTGCACTATTGTTTGCAGAGTTTTAAGTGCTGGGCTGGGCTACTATTCTGCCTGTGTAATTGCCTGCTTCCAATTGTTTTCTCCTGCTAGTTTCAGCAGTATTCCCTGCTAGCTTCCTACTAATTCTTTTGCTTACTTTTTCCTTTCTGTTTCTTCAGGGGGAGCAACGTGCATACCAGCAGAAACACGCTCACAGTGGCTTACACACGCACACACGTGCTTACACGGTTCAGAATCTACTTATTCGGGTTAAAACGCACGCACACCTGCGCAAACTGTGTTACAATTCTGCCAACAGCCTCCTACGTGCTCAGCCTGCCCTACACGC